>NC_088932.1:46507500-46735000 GCF_038396675.1 Hydra vulgaris
AGTGTGTATTTTTTTTTTACTGGTGGCTAATTTATTTTTTATTATTCTCATGCACGTAAAATACTAATTAACTGTATCCGGGTTTAAGTGTCAATTTTTTTATTGCTGGTGGCTATTTTATTTTTTATTTTTTTCAGGCACATAAAATAATAATTACCTCTATCAGGTTTTAGGTGTCTATTTTTTTCTTGCTGGTAGCTAATTTGTTTTTAACCTTTTTCAATTAATTCAAATGGTAAATAAATTTTTTTTGTAACTTAAATAATCAGTTTAAAATTCTGCACAAAATAGTTTTTTTTTATCTTTTAGTTTTTTGTTGCAAATTTAAGTTATTATTTTTTCTTTTTTTTTGTTAATTTTTCATGATTGCATTTTTTATATAATTATTTTAAGATATTGTTTGATTTGTCTGGTATAGACGTTTATTAATTTAAAAAAATATTTTATAAATTCGTTATATTAAGCGAGTTATGAAACTTTTTACTAAAATCATCCAGAATTAGGTTACATCTGGAATTATGGGGTTTTATTGTATACAGCAATATAATTTTAATAAATGGTATTTGGAAAAATAATCTCTGCTTTCACAACAAAATTGTTAATAAAATAATAAACTTTTAATAAATAAAGCAAATAAATTAATGTAATATTTTTATTTTTTACTTGCTAATTTTTTTAAAATAAAAAATCATTTGTAATTGCAAAGCTGCAATTAGAAATTTAAGAAATAATCATTTAAAAATTCCAAATATAACATATTTTAGTTTATTTATGCAAATGTCAAGAAAAGAAAAGAAATTTGTTAATATCAAACATTATTAAAAATGTGATATTAAATTTAATCATTTAATATTAAAAAAAAAATTAAAGAAAATAAACATTCTGTTATAGTATTAATAAAAAAGAAGTTTAGTAATATTTAATTTTTGTGGTAATTGATATTAATGCAGTGATTTAAAAAAATTAATGTTTTTATCCATTTATTTAACCATAAAATTGAAATAATTACTAAGTGATTTATAATTTTACAAAATTAGGTCCAGTGTCACTCATATAGTTAAAAACTAGTCATTGGAGTGACACATAAAATAAACAAATAAAGCAAAAAAAAAGTAATATAGATAGCAAACATAAAAAGAGGAACAAAAATATTTAAAAAAGCAAGAAAAAACAAAGAAGGGTGAATAAACAGATATGAGAGATAACGAATGAATGAAATAAAAAAGAAAATAAATGGATATTTTAAAATATTATGAGACAAAAAAATAAGAAATAACTTGAATAATAGCAACAAACATAAAAAGCAACAATAATAAAAATAATTAGGGACAAAACCACAAAAAAAAAAAACACATCAACGTAAATAATACACTAGTGTACACTTCAATATAAAGGATGCACAAAGTTACACAACATAACATAAAAATGCATGACAATATAAAAAATACACAAATACACACGACATTATAAACAATACATAAAAATACACAACAGTATAAACAATCCATACCACATAAATTAATAAAACTTAAAAATTATTATTTTTGTTTTCTTTTAATAACTTATTAAAGTTTTTTATTTTCGAATTTATCACAAACATTTTAATTCTTTTAAGTTTGCGTTTAGCTCTTCTGTTTATTTAATGTTTTTCTTCAACTTTTATTCTTTAATATTTTCATTGTTTTCACTTTATTATTTTTATTTTTCAAATCTTCTATTCTAAACAATTTCTATTTGTTTTTATTTTTCAAATCTTCTATTCTAAACAATTTCTATTTGTTTTTATTTTTCAAATCTTCTATTCTAAACAATTTCTATTTGTTTTTATTTTTCAAATCTTCTATTCTAAACAATTTCTATTTGTTTTTATTTTTCAAATCTTCTATTCTAAACAATTTCTATTTGTTTTTATTTTTCAAATCTTCTATTCTAAACAATTTCTATTTGTTTTTATTTTTCAAATCTTCTATTCTAAACAATTTCTATTTGTTTTTATTTTTCAAATCTTCTATTCTAAACAATTTCTATTTGTTTTTATTTTTCAAATCTTCTATTCTAAACAATTTCTATTTGTTTTTATTTTTCAAATCTTCTATTCTAAACAATTTCTATTTGTTTTTATTTTTCAAATCTTCTATTCTAAACAATTTCTATTTGTTTTTATTTTTCAAATCTTCTATTCTAAACAATTTCTATTTGTTTTTATTTTTCAAATCTTCTATTCTAAACAATTTCTATTTGTTTTTATTTTTCAAATCTTCTATTCTAAACAATTTCTATTTGTTTTTATTTTTCAAATCTTCTATTCTAAACAATTTCTATTTGTTTTTATTTTTCAAATCTTCTATTCTAAACAATTTCTATTTGTTTTTATTTTTCAAATCTTCTATTCTAAACAATTTCTATTTGTTTTTATTTTTCAAATCTTCTATTCTAAACAATTTCTATTTGTTTTTATTTTTCAAATCTTCTATTCTAAACAATTTCTATTTGTTTTTATTTTTCAAATCTTCTATTCTAAACAATTTCTATTTGTTTTTATTTTTCAAATCTTCTATTCTAAACAATTTCTATTTGTTTTTATTTTTCAAATCTTCTATTCTAAACAATTTCTATTTGTTTTTATTTTTCAAATCTTCTATTCTAAACAATTTCTATTTGTTTTTATTTTTCAAATCTTCTATTCTAAACAATTTCTATTTGTTTTTATTTTTCAAATCTTCTATTCTAAACAATTTCTATTTGTTTTTATTTTTCAAATCTTCTATTCTAAACAATTTCTATTTGTTTTTATTTTTCAAATCTTCTATTCTAAACAATTTCTATTTGTTTTTATTTTTCAAATCTTCTATTCTAAACAATTTCTATTTGTTTTTATTTTTCAAATCTTCTATTCTAAACAATTTCTATTTGTTTTTATTTTTCAAATCTTCTATTCTAAACAATTTCTATTTGTTTTTATTTTTCAAATCTTCTATTCTAAACAATTTCTATTTGTTTTTATTTTTCAAATCTTCTATTCTAAACAATTTCTATTTGTTTTTATTTTTCAAATCTTCTATTCTAAACAATTTCTATTTGTTTTTATTTTTCAAATCTTCTATTCTAAACAATTTCTATTTGTTTTTATTTTTCAAATCTTCTATTCTAAACAATTTCTATTTGTTTTTATTTTTCAAATCTTCTATTCTAAACAATTTCTATTTGTTTTTATTTTTCAAATCTTCTATTCTAAACAATTTCTATTTGTTTTTATTTTTCAAATCTTCTATTCTAAACAATTTCTATTTGTTTTTATTTTTCAAATCTTCTATTCTAAACAATTTCTATTTGTTTTTATTTTTCAAATCTTCTATTCTAAACAATTTCTATTTGTTTTTATTTTGCCCTTTTATCTATTTTCCATCTTTTCATTGTTAAAAAAAAAATGCTTCCTCCGTTTGCGATGTCATAGCAAAGTATTTAAAAAATAAAAATATAAAGAGAATATTATGACATCAAATTCACATTAGGCTATTGCGTTAAGCATTTTTTATTTAAAACAAGGCCTGCAATACCTTATACTCATTTAGAAGCAACCAAGCTCATTCTGCATGGATAGTCCAAGTTAACTCTGGGGATTTTTCTGTAATTTTTTGATAAATTAAATAGCTTATCCTGCAGCTATGTTTTATTAACAGTTTTCACACCACACATGTAATTTTTTTTTTGACAACTTGACCGTGACTCTTTGTAACTTTTGAAAATTTGTGTATTATAAAAGTGTGCTAAAAAAACCAAGCTAATGAAAATAAAAAAAAATAAAAGTAAATCAAAAAAAGAAAGTCTTAACAAATGAAAAAATAAAAAATATATAGATAAAATATATAAAATAATAATAATATATAAATAATATTGAAATGAGTAAGCTTTAAAACACTTTTTATTTAAAAATTTAAAAGGGTTTCACTTAAAAGACTTTTAAAAAGATCAAAGTTTTGAAGTTGTTTAAAATCTTAACTATAAACAAAGTTTTTAAATAATTTTATTACAGTTAGTTTTGCCAGGAGTAAATATGCTAGTGTGGATTGCACACCATTTTTCATGAAAAAATTGTTTGATCTGAACCACAAAAAATAGTGCAAATAATTTCAAGATTTATTGCATACATTTTTTTACTGTTTTTGTTTTCCTAATTTTAGGGTGTCTTTACTGAAATTTACTGAAAATAAAAAGTCAACAATGTGCAATCAATTTGAGAATTTTATCTGTCAATATAAAGAAACAGCAGTTTTTTAATGTGTTGTACCAATATTGTACTTTTTTTTTCTCAATACAGAAAAGGAGAAAATTTTTATTGTCTATTTATATATTTTTAAATGTTTTCATGTAAAGTAATAATAATTGATTAAACAACTTGTTTTATCTCTCTTTTTTTTTCAAGTTTATCTTTTATTTATTTTTTCAGTGGTTAAGATTTATTCTTTTTTTTTTCAAGTTGTCAAAAAAAAAAAAACGTGTCACCACACTCATCTCAAAAAAAAAAGAAAAAAGTTTTTTAAACAATATTGTAAATAATTAAAATAAATTACATTAACAGTTAATTCATAAAATGTTTTAAGTTTGTGTAACTCACATAAGAAGAATATAAACTTAAGTCAGTACTGTATATATATACACTCTAAAAAAAATTCCGTTGTATTCAATGGTTTATGTAACAAATCAATTCATTATTATGGCACCAACAGGTTTTTCGTTTAAATTGACATTAAAATTTTAATGGATTAAAGTCCGTCAATATAAGTCTGTTAAAATTAAGGATTTATTTCAATAGTGCACCAAGCAATGCATTGAAATTTAATGTTAGTTAATATGTTTAAAAAAAAATCATTCCATTAATATTATGGAGAAATTAAGCAAGATAAATTTTAATATAACAAAGTAATTTTTATTTTTATAAATATTATTAAAATTCTTCATTAATATACAATTAAATAATAATATACATTAGTGCTTAACATTATAAAAGTAGCAATAATTAAAACTTATTTAAACTTTTTTCAGTGTATGATTTTAATTCAAAATTTTGAAATCTACTATTTTAAAGGGCATCTTCATAGATACATTTAGAAGAATTGAATACACTTTCATCAGAGGAGTTTTGGTTTAGCCTGTTGTTAATTGAAATTGGGATTAGTTTTAAAAACTGAAATGGATGATTTTAATTTAATTAATGTTTTTAATCAGAGAGGTGACATCAAAAAAAGTCACAATTTTTAAATTTATGTGGTAGATATTATTTACTTTGATTTTGCCTAAGCATTTGATAAGGTTTCCCGTAAAAAAAAAAAATTTATAAATTAGCAAATGTGGGATAGATAATCAGTTGATAAAATGAATTCGTGCCTTTCTGACCAATAGAAAACAAAGAGTCTTATTAGGAGATCAAACATCGAATTGGATACAGTTAACTAGCAGAGTACTTCAAGGCTTGGTGCTGGGACCCATACTATTTGTTTTATACATCAATGATATGTTGGACAATATTAGATGTCAATGCAAGCTGTTTGCAGATGACACAAAGATATTAGCTGCTGTTTCTAATGAAGCAGATCATTTAAATTTACAACATGATGTTAATAAAATATGGCAATGGGCTAAAATACGGTTTATGACTTTCAACAAGGAAAAATGCAATGTAATGCACTTTGGTCAAAATAACTGGAATTATAGTTACGAACTAAATAAACATAAAATGGAAACAGCTGAAAAGAGAAAAAATGGGATTGGGTGTATTGTTCACAAAAGACCTTAAATGGAAGGAACATATTGCATACGTGGGAGGAACATATTGCAACTGTAACTAATAAAGCAAATCATTTTTTAGGATTAATAAGGAAAAGGTTAAAAAATAATAACAATATTGTAATAAGACAATTTTATCTATCATTAGTAAGACCTCACTTGGAATATGCAGTGCCTGTCTGGTGTCTGTACTTAAAAGGTGACATTAAAACTGTAGAAAGAAGCATAAATTTAAATACCAACCAACTTCATTTAAGAAGTCAGCGCTCCATCGCAAAGCAGATCATAAAATTGCGTTTACAAAGATCAGTTCAAAGGCTATCATAATGCATACTGCATTCTGTTTTTTTTTTTATAAAACCAAAGCTATAACCTTGTATTATTATTATTTACAATTTTATGTATGTATGTATGTATGTAATTTAGCTAATCTATTCTACAAATTAGTATACTCAAGAGAAAGAAGAAGAAAAGTTCTGTAGTAATTATGTAGTTCATACTGAAATATTTTTTTAAAATTGAATTTGCACAAAACATCGTAAATATTTTTACAACTGCATTATTTATTATGAGTAATAAAATATTTCACAAAACATTTGTTAGTCGTAAATATTTTTAAAACTGCATTATGATAATTATTTATTATATTATATTGTATCATTAATTATGATAATTTTTTATTATAAATTATGAGTAATAAAATATTTCACAAAATGATGTTTGTGCAATATTTCAACTATAAAAACTTTTCAAAAGTTTTTTTTCAATTAGAAAAAAGAAATCTTCCTGTGTAGTTTTAAAATTATGGAGATCATTTTAATACTGGCACTTAAATATTTATAAAAAAATGAAACTTTGAATTGTATACTAAGGGGAAACATTAAAAAAAAAAAAATTTATTTTTATTTTATAATATTAATGCGTTAACTGTATTAACATTGTTTTAATAAAGATATCTTTTTGAGGTTAAGATTAATGATTTAGAAAATTATTTTTTTTGGAAAATTATTTTTGTTTGGTTTGCAATATTTTAAGTTGCTAAATTTTTTTTGTGCATGTTTTTGACATTATTATTTTCTAATTTAGTCAATCCAGGAGGCTGGGCACCACCTACTGTTGTTCGCCAAATGTCAAAACGTGAATACCCCAAGTTTTTGCGAAAGTTCAGTTCATTTGTGCAAAATGTTACTAAAGATAAACCACTTATGTTGTAAAATCTGTTATTAAATGGTTAGAATTTAGATGAAAACAGATATGGATTAAAATTGTATCCAATGGCTTTAGCAATTTTTTTGCTCTAAACTTAATAACGTTTTTAAACAAAGAAGAAACTTAAAACCTAAAGTGGTTGGTGCTAAGTCACATGACTTTTGTTGTCATTATGAAAACTTCTAGACAAGAAATTATTTTTTTTTATTTTTATAAAATTGTCTGAAAGCAAATTGTAAATATAAGTATATTGACAAGTCAAAACAGTATTGATTTTCATTGAGCCAGTATCAGTTTTTTTTTGCATAGAGACTATTATTGTTACATCTAAAAATATTTATGAACATAATATCATTGTCTGATATTTGTTATGAAATATTTTAATTATTGATATTGCCGATTATTTTCATTTAAAGATTAATTTTGAGTTTTGACACTATTTGATTTTTCTATTTGTTTAAAATTCAATTTTTTAGAACATAAAAACGACACGTTTTATTCAATGTATTTAATTCATTTTTTTTTCAATGTATGTGTATATATTTTTAATGAGAACACTCATTTTAATACTAAAAAGTCTATAATTTAAAAATTGACTAATCAAAATCATTTACATTTGAGATTTTTTTATTTTATTTTTTCTTAAAAATAAGCCAGTGTTATTAAAACTTCGATATATTTTGATTATTAACATATATTTATAAATTTTATTACATGAAACATCTAGAAACGCAAAATCTCTTTTCTTCAAATTCTTCTATTTAAAAAATATTCCTTAAAACTGAAACTATTTTACAACTTGTAAATTATAAGGATTATCACTCTTTTAAATCTTTTTCCTCTAATTTGTTGTCTTTTTTGTTTTTTATTTTCATGTAAAAAATTAACATAGATGTAAATAAATGTGTCAGTTATTTCTTCTTTTTTTCTACAATTTTTTTTGTAGCAGTTGCAATATTTTGTTTGTTTTATTTAGCAATATATTATAAATTAATGTTTCTTGTTGTTATTTCTGCTATTTTGTTAAATGATTGTATTTATTTTCAAAGATTTTTCTACAAGTTATAAATGATTAGTGTTTATCACTGGTAAATATAAAATCTTTTATAATCACTTATTTGATTTTAAGTGTTTAAAAAAAACACTTCATTAAAATTAATATGTTTAATAAACACTTTGTTGTGTTTACCAAAATATAGTGTTATAATAACACTTGATTGTATCACAATAAAGTGTTATATAAATAAATGGCTGTTTTTTAAATACAATTAGTTTTTTTTCTTGTGTAATTTTTTTGTATTTGAGCAATTTTCGTCTAATAATAAGGTGTACTAATAAATAAGGCAAATGTTGAATTATACAGTAATAATTGAGTTTTTTGGTTTTCAACTTTCCTAACTCTTTAGAAAGTGTAGTAACTGCACTATACTAGAATTAGTCTTTTAACTTTATTAATCTAGACCCTTTACCTTAAACTAAAAGAGAAAGTTACTTACCAATAATCTAAATGCATTACTATCAATCTTTCATAATAATAGCAAAACTATTATTAATCAAAATGAAAAGCTACACATTTTGGGTTTAAAGAAATATAAAAGTGTTGAGTTGACACAGACAAGGTTGCTATATGCTATTTAGGCTACCAAAAGAGCAATTGCCATTTTTAATGTTTTGTAATATTTTCAATATTATAGATATATTTTTTTGTTGATTTAGCTTTATTTATATTTACTTTTTTTTCTATTATTAATTATAAATAATTTATAATTAATAATAATAAAAAAAAAATTAAACAAAAAATTTATTTAAAATCATAATTTCATTTAAAATAAATTTTATGATAAGTAGTCAAATAAGACATTCTAATTGGTTTTAATATGCTCAGTTTAGTACGTTTAATATTTTAATGGTTCAAGGTTATTTTCATGATTTAGGTTATTTTTAATTAAATTTTTTTCCAACTTAATAACATGTGTTTCTTCAGAAAGGATAATACAATATAGCAATAAAAAACAATTATAAATATGTTGTTTTTTAAGTTAAATTAGGTTTATTGTGTTAGACTGATGTATATTTAATATTGTTAATCAATTCTTTTCTGGTAATCCTTTAATATGAACTGCATTCAATTTTTTCCTTATCGAGCTCGCAAATTGCTGTACTACCTCTGAAGTTATTCATTTAAAACAGTATTTGATTTATCCTATTAATTTTTATGTTTTTGACTTTCCATTTTTCTTTGTAGACTAAACCTTAATTAGAGAACTTTGTAGACTAAACCTTTAATAGAGAACTTTGTAGAGAACCTTTTAAATAACCAGAATAGGCTTTATCTCAAGACAGTTGACAGGATTATCTGATAAACACAACATTTTTGGCAGGATTATCTGATCAGTCAAGTCAAAAGACTTAATTTCATCAGGATATTGTTCTCACAACCAAAATATTTTTAATGCCATCTCATTTGTACATATTTTTTTAACTGAATAGCCAGATTAATTATTGGTCTAGTCATGTCTTTGGAATTAATTGCAAGCCATACCAATACTTTGCTTTCAAAAAACTTGTTCTTGTTGCCTGGGAAAGCATTCTTAGGATCACTGGAAAAATACTTATTATTTCCAACAACTTTGGAGTTTAACAAAGTAAAATAAGATTTGTCATCAAAAATTAAATTCTTTAAATTTAATTTTTGCGCTTATTTTTCACTTTAAAATAATTTTAAATTTTCCTCATGTTATTTTTGTTAAACTTTTACAGTAAAAAAACTTTTTTTTTTCAAATTTTTTTTTTAGTCTATTTTAAGTGCCCCAAAAAGTCCTAACAGTCTTATCACCCTCTCTCAACTCTATAGCTCCAAAACACGAACCTTGATAAACAAGGCTGCTGGGCGTAGAAACAAGCTAAGCGCAGTACTACAAAGGGTGTGGTGGGGATCAAACTCGGAACCTCTCGCTTATAAAGCAAGCGCTCTACCATTCACCACTACCACTTATATGTATAAAACATATACAAATAAATACATTTTTTTGGAGTCACATTGTTTAGTTTACTCAAACACAAAAACATGTTATTATTTAAACATTGCACATAAGCTATTACATTTTTGAGAGAACACCCACTAAAACTTAAAAATGAAAATAACCATTTGAATACACACACTTTTATATGCAATAAAATATTTAGGAAAACATAAATACTCTAAACTTATCGATTATAGCAATTTCTAAAGTTTGTTTTGTTATAACTTTTTTTTTTAATTTTTCTAAAGAATATTTTTTATGATTCTTGCATTAAACTTGAAAAAAATCTAAAAATATGAGTTGTTTGTATCTCAATTTTAATTATTGTAACAAAAGATCACGTGTTTAATTAAAAAAAAAAAATTTAATGTTTAATTATTTTTGAAGCAAAAAACAAGTACATTTAAGTTGAAATAATAATTTGATTAATTGAATTTCACTTTTTTTTACACCACCTCCCCCTTCCCCCAATTGCAAACAATGTTTTTGCTTTTTTTCTTACTTTTTTATTGATTAAATCTTTTTTATTGATTAACTAAATTATTCTCAAAGTTACTGATAAGGAATGTCTAATTTTTGAATGTCAATTGTTTTGGCTAATGTTAAATTTTTTTAACTAAAAAATCCAACTGAAAACTCAGGTTATTATCAGAAATAAATTCATAATAAGATTTTACAAATTTATTATAAATATTCAGTAAATATTTAAATTATAATGAAGTATACATGAATTTAAAGCTACATTATTGTACAAACTTTAGCATCAACGTTTATTTTTAAAGTGTCAAATTTAAGTACTTAAGTAAATCCAATAAATGATTTTAAATTGCCTTGAAGTTGACAATATACATCTAATAAAATCCAAATATTTAAGTGCTTAAAAATTATGACCATTCAGAACTATAGTTCTAAATGGTCATAATTTTTGATTTCATTCTTTTTTATTTCAGTTATTATCATTTATATTTTAGCCACTTATGTGCATAAATAATACTCATTACAACTGATTCGTTTTGAAAACACAAAATGTCTGATGCTAAAAAAAAAAGTTTCAAAGCAATTTTAGTTGGTGCAACAGGTGTCACAGGAAAGTATTTGTTGGCAGAATTACTAAAAGTTAAGGTGTGATGAAATGTCTTTTAGATTCCATTATGTTTTTATTTAAAACATGAGTTTAACACAGCAGTTTGTTTAGGAGTTTACTCATATAGTGACATTGGGAAGAAGAAAGGCTGAAGTTCCATATGATGTAAAAGGAATTAGTTTAGAAGATGAAGAAAATTCAGGGCGTCTTCAACAGGTTGTTATTGGTAGGTATTTTTATAAAAACATTAACATAAATAATCAGAATGATATAAACTTTTTATTATATTTTAAGCCTACTTTGATTATACAGTTTAAATATACTTAGTATTCAAAAATGGGTTTTAGGTTGATTTAAATCACATCAATTTAAATGATTGATTTAAATCAAGATTTAAATTAAATGATTTTTTTAGATGACTAATGATTTAAATCAAATTTTTTATTTGATTTTGATAATAAAAAGTTATTTAAAAACTTTTTTGTCATACAAAAAAGCAAAAAAGTAAAAGTTTAAAACAAAATAAAATAAATATAGCAGATATGCTATATTTATTTTATTTTGTTTTAATTAATATTTACATTCTCTCCATTTAGAGCACCTTTTATTTTACCCTTTTCTTTATCAAACACTGTTGGTAGGTATCAAACACTGTTGGTAGGTATCAAACACTATTGGTAGGTATCAAACACTGTTGGTAGGAGTCAGCTACGTTTTTCTTTGTTGGACCACCTGTTCTCAACATTAACATAAGTTCTTTGAATTCTGGATGTATAACTAATTGAAATGCTGAGTTTGTTGCAAAAATTGTTCTTGCAATTTGCTCATCAATTGTGGCTTTTTGATGATGATCCTGAGTGTTGCTATGTAACATCAAATTGACTGATGGGACTATCAGTTTGAAATTCAATTTCTAAAATAAACATGTTAATTCAATAATAAAACAATGATAAAATAATACTAATAAAACAAAAAAAAATTATTTTGTAATTATAATAATTACAAAAAAATATATATTATGTAGTGCATGTTATGTCAGCTTCTGCATTGTTTTTGTGACAACATTTATTTAAGTGTACTTTCATTCTTGCCACCAGACCCTGCAGGTCTTTTTTGCATTACCTACATCCTGTTTTACATTCTTTAGCACTTTTTGTTTCAAGCCTTTCAAATTTGGATCCCACTAAGTCAGATCTTCCAGAAATTTTTTGGTTTTTGTTTAGTATGTTTTAAGCATTTTTTTGTTTTTATTTAGTATGTTTTAAACATTTTTTTAACTGCAAAAGTATTGCAAAAGTCGCAATTTTTTTTTAAATATTGAAAAATCTTAATACAATACAATTTCCATATAATAATATTCAGAAAATCTTCATACAATGACATAGTGTGGATAGTTTTGTGGAGGCATAAGGTTAAAAGAAATGATTTTAAAATCCTAAGTATGCTTCTGGTTCATTAGGCCATTAATTTAAAATTTTATTAAAAAAAGAAATTATTTTATTTAAATTAAATAATCAGATTTTTTTGATTTTTTAAAAAAAAAGTCCAAAACAGTTTTTATTTATTATAACTGATGATGCTGATCACAATATATAACTGATTAATATAACTGATGATGCTGATCACGATATATAACTGATTATTATAACTGATGATGCTGATCACAATATATAACTGATTATTATAACTGATGATGCTGATCACGATATATAACTGATTATTATAACTGATGATGCTGATCACAATATATAACTGATTATTATAACTGATGATGCTGATCACAATATATAACTGATTATTATAACTGATGATGCTGATCACGATATATATAACTGATTATTATAACTGATGATGCTGATCACGATATATAACTGATTATTATAACTGATGATGCTGATCACAATATATAACTGATTATTATAACTGATGATGCTGATCACAATATATAACTGATTATTATAACTGATGATGCTGATCACAATATATAACTGATTATTATAACTGATGATGCTGATCACGATATATAACTGATTATTATAACTGATGATGCTGATCACGATATATAACTGATTATTATAACTGATGATGCTGATCACGATATATAACTGATTATTATAACTGATGATGCTGATCACAATATATAACTGATTATTATAACTGATGATGCTGATCACAATATATAACTGATTATTATAACTGATGATGCTGATCACAATATATAACTGATTATTATAACTGATGATGCTGATCACGATATATAACTGATTATTATAACTGATGATGCTGATCACAATATATAACTGATTATTATAACTGATGATGCTGATCACGATATATAACTGATTATTATAACTGATGATGCTGATCACGATATATAACTGATTATTATAACTGATGATGCTGATCACGATATATAACTGATTATTATAACTGATGATGCTGATCACAATATATAACTGATTATTATAACTGATGATGCTGATCACAATAGATCAGCGAAATATCAAAGAATACATATTAAAATAAAGATAAATATATACAAAGAATTACATACAGATATTAATTGAATTTTGCTCATATTTAATTTTATATAACAAGAAAATGACTTTTAAAGATTTATTAATGCTGTATTAAATTTAGTTATTTAGGATGACTCATATTTTGCTAGCATAAAAAAAAAATAGTAAAAAGCATCTTTGTGAAGTAGCTCTCATTATTAACAATATAATCTAAAATTTTATCATTTTGCAACACAACATTTCGATGACTTTTTTATACTTAAGAAGATTAGTGATCATTTTTAGCTCTTCGTAAATTCTTCAAGTCAATACCACAGTTTATCTAAATAAAACTTTGATCAAATCATCTTAATTGCCTATTTATAACTACATAAATTATGAAAATATTGACAAACAAACAAGCAGCAAATGAGTGACAAACAACCAACAAACAAGTGACAAACAAGTGAACAGTTGATATGCAAACAAACAACAACCAAGCTGAAGAAAGTTAGTATTTCCATTTTGACTTAGATCGTCACCAAAAAATTATTGAACAAGCGGTTATGGCTGCAAAAATTATTTTGTAATGTTTGTTTTTTAAATTTTATGTATATTTAAAAACTTTTTGTGCTTAAAGTTACTTTATCACATTTTAATTAGAGTAAACTGGGGTAAAAGTAAACCTAAAAAAAAAAGTGAATGGTTTAGCAATGTTGTTTTTATGCATTTATTGAAAGCCAAAACAAAAAATTTAAAAAAATGTGAGACATGGTATGGTAGATAATTTTGTTAATAGGTGTATGCATATGAAACCGCTGTTTAAAATAAGACAAGTTAATTTTCTTTTTAAGACAAAATTAATGTATGGATGATTATGTGTGTGAAACTACGTTCAATTTGCTTTAAATATCATAGTTTTTAATTTGATTTTATTCATATCTAGATAATTTTATACATCTTTCAAAATGAACAACTTTGTGCCTTCAAATATGCATTTGCGGGAAGTATTACTTCACTATTTTATTTTAAAGAAAACTGCTGCAGAAAGTCATCGTTTGCTTGTAGAAGCTTATTCTGACCATGCTTTATCTGAAACAACTTGCAGAGATTGGTTTAGAAGATTTAAAAGTGGCGATTTCGATCTTGACAACAAGGAACGTGGTAAACCTCCAAAAAAATTTGAAGATTCAGAATTGCAAAGTTTATTGGACGAAGACGATGCTCAATCCCAAGAACAATTAGCAGAAGAGTTGAATGTTGATCAGGCAACAATTTCAAGACGTTTACAAGCTCTCGGTAAAATAAGAAAGGAAGGAAAATGGGTTCCACATGAATTGAAAGAACGTGATATTGAAAGGCGTTTAGTGACATGCGAAATGTTATTGAATCGTTTTGAAAGAAAGTCTTTTTTGCATCGAATAGTGACTGGAGATGAAAAATGGATTTATTTTGACAATCCAGTCCGCACAACACATTATGTTGACCCAGGCGCACCTGTAAAATCAACACCAAAGAGGAATATTCATGGAAATAAGGCTTTGCTGTCTATTTGGTGGGATCAGATTGGTGTGGTATACTATGAGTTGCTAAAACCTAAAGAAACAATTGATGGGCCACTTTACAGACTCCAATTATTCCGTTTAAGAAAAGCATTAGAAGAAAAACGACCCGAATATGCTGAGAGACACGATAAAATAATTCTTCAACATGACAATGCTCGTCCTCATGTTTGTAAAGTTGTTCAAACAGCGTTGAAAACTATCGGATGGGAAGTCTTATGCCACCCGCCGTATTCACCAGACCTTGCTCCATCAGATTACTATTTATTCCGATCAATGTCACATGGCTTGGCAGATCAGCACTTCTCGAATTATGAAGAGGTCAAAAAATGGCTCGATGATTGGATAGCTTCTAAACCTGAGAAATTCTATTGGGATGGAATTCATAAGTTACCAAAAAATTGGCAAAAAGTAGTAGAAAATAATGGAAATTACATTCAAAGAAATATAAATAAAACATCTCCAAAACAAACGTTCTAATTCAAAGAAAAAACAGCGGTTTCATATGCATACACCTATTAATACCAACTCATCTATACTTCATTGTGAAAATACAACTTTCTGATTGATTTTCCCCTTCTTTTTTTCTTCTCATTTTTATAATCTATTAGATCCTAAATCACAAAGAACTTCTTTAGAGTTGTATTCAGAAGTTAGAATTTTTTTCTGCTGGTTGTGTAAATTATTTTTAAAATTAGTATATCTCCAACTGGGTATGACAAAACTATGGATGAATATTTTACATTTCCATTCATAGTCATGATGAATCTGACACTCAAAATAGAGAATACATTTTTATTTACTCAGGTTATGTGATTGTGTGTTATTTCTATGTATTTATGTCATTTTTATGCTGGTTGTTTGATTTCTAAAATGATAGGTTTTATCGTGCATTAATTAGATGTGGAGAGATTAAGGCTATTGCTCTTGACATTTCTAAAGCCACTGGTAAAGTTTGGCATGCTAGTCTTGTCCAAAAGCTCTCTTCTTACGGTGTATCAGTTAACATCTTTAAAATTATTGAATCATTCCTTACTAATCGTAGTATAAAAGTTGTTCTTGATGAACAGCACTCTTCTTCATTTTCTGTAACCTCAAGGTTCTATCCTTGGCCCATACTTTTTTAATTTACATTAACAATCTCCCAGAAATTCTCACATCTAAGGTGGCATTGTTCACTTATTATTCTACCATTTATTCTTGTCTTAATAAGAAGCCAACACTCTCTGATTGCTTGGAGGGGGCATTTGAGCTTGGAAAGGATCTCTCTTCTGCTACAGCATGAGGCTCTCAGGTAAAATACTTCTCTCAGTGATTTTTCTGTACTTTTCTGTTCATAATTTAGAAATTCAATGTACGGTATAACTTGTCTAGCTCACACTCAGTGTTTTTAGTTTTATTAAGGGTTTATCCTCTCTTAAAGATTTTTTGGTTGACATTACAAGCATTTATGCACATTTTTCTTATATTATAAAATATCATAAAAGCCAAATTTTTAATATATATTAAATCATAGCATTAAATATAATACAATAGTTAAAATATACTCAAGCCAATAACAATTAAATCAAGCCAATAACAATAATAATTGATGTTAGTCAAAAATCTATTTTTTGCACCATTCTCTTAAAATTGAAAAAGTTTTTTTAATTCTTACAATTCTTTACTTCTTTCGAGTCTTACAAATTACAACAAGGAACTTTTTCTTAATGAAAAAAATTCTCTCAGTGGCTAGGTTACTTTAACTCAGATAAAACTCAATTTTTTTTAGCTAATCATTATTGCAATAGTTTAGACCTTCCTATATTTGTGAACAGTAATGTACTTGATGAGTCATCTACCCTTTGTCTTTAAGGACTAACTCTTACTTCTGATCTTTCTTGGAAACCATATCTCAAATCCATTGCAAAATTAGCATCTGCTAAGATTGCATCTCATTATCATGCTTGCCATTTTCTTACTCTGGATTCTATTCTTTATTTCTATAAATCTCAAATCTGTCCTTGTATGGAATACTGTTGCCATATCTAGATAGGATCTATGAATGATGCCCTTTCTCTTTTAGACAAGGTGCAAAAATGCATTGTAAACATAGTTGGATCTGCTATAACAGCCAACCTTCAACCAAAGTCACATCATCGTAATGTTGCTTCTCTTTTCTATAAATATTGTAATGGGGGCTGCTCTAAAGAGCTATCATCTCTTGTGCCATATACTAAAATTCATCTCGTTTTCCTGATTCATATAATTTGCAATCTTTTAAGTTGTCTGTTAATTGTTATCTTGCTTTATAAACTTCATCTTTGCTCTTCTAGTAACTTCCAACTCTAATAGTGGTTGCTTGCAGCCTTATTAGAAGTGAAGATGTTTAGAAAAAAAAAATGTACTATAAGGTTTTTATATATTTTTGGTATACACTGAGAAGTTATAAATAGCTTTGTAAAGCTATTTTTAATTTAGTTTATATCTTTACTAGAGCAGGCTGTTTAGTGATTTTTGAGTATGCTAGTTGATACACTCTTTTTACAATTTTAATTATTGTAATGTACATGATCCAAAGAATTTACCAAAAATATGCAAATCATTTTTAGAATCTTTAGCGTTTATATTATTTATTAATCACATTAAAATTCCTCCAAAGTATAACTTACAGATGATTTTGTTATATTTTACAGTGTATATATATGTATATATTATTTGATTAATTAAGCCTTAATCAAATTGGACACTCTCCTTAATTAAATTGGACACTCTCAGCCCTACTTTCTTCAAGCTTGCAGATCTTAAGCTATTACTTTATTATATAGCATGTGGCATATTTTTGCCACAAGACTGCAAAGCTATTAGCTATGCAGTCTTGTGGCAAAAAAAAAATAAATTTAACATTTCCATAAAAATGTCATACACCTCAGAATTGATGCAACCAACTCAAGACACTTTAATATTAGTTTTGACATTAAAGAACTACTGGATCTGTATTTATAAACTAGAAAAAAACCTTGCTGATACATACCATCCTATAACAACCAAATTAGCCCGCACCACCAGCAAAATATTTCTTAATACCGCCACCACTACGAACTATTAAATATTACCTCTACCTATTATCCTTTATTCAAAAATACCTCCGTATTGACTGCATTAAAGACCTCTACATTCTTTTGAATATTGGGATCTCTGCAGCTTTTTCTTTTTATTTTATTTTCTATTTCTTTTAAACTTTTTGCTCTTTAACTTGCGTTCTTAACTTTAGTTTGATATTTTAGCATTAGATAAAATTGTTCATTATTTGCAATGCTACAAAATTTTAAAGATAAACTAAATTTTTTAGACATGGAAAATCTGAACAGTGAATCTGTTAAAAAGTATTTTGTGGGACAAGACGTGTTCTTTACATGCCTTGGAACAACTCGAAAGGATGCTGGTTCTGCTGTGTGTAATATTTTAATGGCATAAAAATTTTGGTTATAATACAAGTTTATTTATAAATTTAATATATCATGATAAATTTAAGTTTAATAACTTATTATGTATTTATCAAATCAAATTTATTGTATTCTTTTTTTTCTTTTATATAAATATTTATCCCACATACTTTATATTTAAAATTCTGTTTATGAAAAATTATTATAAATGTAATTATTTTTAATAATCTTTCCTTAATATTGTGATCAATCAAATGTGCATGTTTTTTAGTTATGTCAAAATGTTTTTTAAATCTAAAAAATTAATTTTAAAAAATTAGCATGATTTTGGTAAACAAAAATTTCATCAATAATGAAATAACAAACAGTATATAAAACAGTATGTAAAACCAACAACAGCAATAACAAAAACATTTAAAAAAACAACATTACTAATAATGTTAAATATTGAAATGCAATATTAAAAATAAAGTTCAGCAAGTTTTATTTTAGAATTTTGTTTTAGACATAAGTTGTTGTTATTTTTTATAGGCGTATAATTTTTGTTTAAATAAATAAAAAATTACTTTGTTTTGCTTAATTACAAGCTGGCTATTTAAAAAAAAAAAAAAATTGTTTTTAAAAAATGATTATTTGAAAATATACTCTCATCACTTTTTTATAAAAGTAATAATGTTTATATATGTTTTGTATTTTTACAAAAACAATGTTTTTATATAATGTTATGTATAATGTTTTGGTTTGCAACAAGAGTTTGCTGCCTTTTTTTTTTTTTTAATTACTTAATTAAAAAAAATTTTGATTGATATTTAATGATTGTAAACTTAACAAATATTATTATGTGTATATTAATTATTATGTGTATATTATCAATCAAAATTCATGATAAGTCAGTTAAATTCAATATAAAAGTCTGAATTTGGCTTTCAGTTAAATTCAAGGCACACATATGGCCTAAAATTTTGTAAAATTAAGGTCTTAAAAAGTTAATTTGCTGGTATTTTGTTAGAATTGCTAGTACTGCTGTCAGTTAAGTATTATTTATATTGATCAAGAACTCTAAATCAGTTCAATACCATATTGAGTGCATTATGGTATAGGATTGGTATAGTGCAGAACCTTTAATGATACATAATCAAGTCAAATATTTTGATGATTTATAGTGAAACCAGTGCTCGAAGTGGAGAAAAAAAAGTAACAGGATTGTGTTTGGTAAATTAAAAATACCATCCTGCCTAATCATTGTTATATATAGAGAGTTATAAAAAGGTGGCGGGATGGTTTATACTTTATAAAAAGGTGACAGAATATATATATATATATATATATATATATATATATATATATATATATATATATATATATATATATATATATATATATATATATATATATATATATATATATATATATATATATAGGGTGGGGCAAAAGTCCAGCTACCATTTTGATTGCCCATAACTTTGTTCAAAGAAAAGATAAGTAAGTTTGGTTTTCATAAAAAGTTTATTTAGTACTTTTTTTTTTTGTTATGATTGGAAAATTATATTGATTAAATGGTAACCGTTATGCGCTATGCAATTCTTGGCTCTTTTTAAGGCATTTTTCATGACATCCTGTAACATTTCAGGGTGAATTTCTTCAATTTTATGACGAATATTGTCTTTAAGATGTTGAGTTGTTTGGGGCTTATTCATGTAAACTTTTGATTTTAAAAAACCCCATAAGAAAAAGTCTGGTGATGTTAAATCTGGAGATCTAGCTGGCCATGCTAAATTGCCATTTCGCGAAATTAGTCTTTGTGGAAAAACGTCATTCAATAATTGAATTGTTGAACGGGCTGTGTGTGCTGTGGCCCCATCTTGCTGAAACCACATGTCCTCTAGTCCTTGCTCATCTAATTCAGACACAAGAAAATTTCGAATCATGTCTTGGTACCGTTCTGCAGTAACAGTCACTTGAACACCTTGTTCATTTTCAAAAAATAGGGACCAATGATATTTCCAATTAATGATATTGTTTATTGACATGGGCATCGAGAAGAAAATGGGCTTCATCGCTCATTATCAATTTAGACGAAAAATCTTCAATTTCACTAGACAGCCTTACGATTACATTACTGTACTGAACTCGTTAATCAAGATCTCTTGGTAGCAATTTATGGACTAATTGAATTTTATACAAGAACATTTTCAACAGTTTTCATAATTCACCTTGAACTGCGTGCTGAAATGTGTAACTGAGAACCACGTCTCCGAATTGATGTTTCTGGAGACTCTGCAACACTATTGCGCACCAGAGCCACATTTTCAGCGTTACAAGACGTCCGTTGTCTTCCAGAACGAGGTCTGTCTGCTGTTGTACCTTAGTATTGAAAATTGGCATGTAATCGATAAATTGTGGTTTTGTGGGGCACTGGACGATTAGGATATTTTTTACGCCATTTCCGCTGACTGGCAATAATGGAACGATCACTTTCGATAAATATTGTCACTATTTCTGCTCATTCCTGTGGCGTATATATTTATCCATTATAAAACTGGAGCGTCTACGCAACACAATGCTTAAAATGAAACTGATCTAAACGTCACATAACCAAGATGGCGTGTTATCAAAATGGTAGCAGGACTTTTGCCCCACCCTGTATATATATATATATATATATATATATATATATATATTATGAAAAAAAAATTAAATATGGAAGTTAAACCTTATTTACTTTGTTTTGCTTTATTTTTCACAGTCACATTGTCAGTGGTCTAATGTTAGTTTTATGTCTAATATGAAAAGATATTCAACTAACAATTATAACCAGAGTACCAATAATATTAGCAGTCGACTTGAGTAAGACATTAACAATGTTTTGGTTACTCTTTGCATTTCTTGCTAGTTGACATTATATTTTTTATTAACAAATGGCATTTGTTGAACAATAGATTTAAAAAGAAAAACATTTTATTGTATTCTCATTGTAATGTCTATTTTGAATGTTTATAATTTTATTTTATATACAGCAACTTCTTTTTTACAAATTGAAGAACACTGCTATGCATTTTAAAAATGCATAATATTTTGTTTGTCAAAGTGAAAACAAAAATATTTAAGCTTTTTTTAGATTTTAAGATTTTAAATTGTGTGTGTAAATGCAACAAACATTTTATTTTTTTATTTTGTTCATCAAATTACCAACTTCATATACAAACTTTGAAACAAAGTTCTTTAAAGGTTTTGATAATTTCAAAAGTTAAAAGAATTACAACAAAGATTATTTTTATTGATACTTTTGTAACTAATGATCATATGGTTGCTATGCCTATCATCTTTTTGCTCTGTCAACTAATTGTTACTTTTTTCTACTTTTTGGCATCCTTTTTTGAATTGTCCTTTCTGCAGGATGAAAGTAGTTATCTTTTCCCACATGACAACCATAATATTATATCACTGATTGTAAATCACTATGCATCTATTTTTTTTGAAAATAAAGTAACTTTATTTTAAATTCTCTATAGTTGAGTTTATTTTTAAGTGAATTTGTTCTAAAGTGAATTCTTTCTTGTCTATAAAATATAGTAATGTAAATGGTATAAATTTATTGTTAAACTTTTCTAAGATTAGCATTTTTTTAAATTTTTTAAACAATTTTTTTTTCTCTTGTATATTTTTTTGAATTCTATTATATTTTATCTAGTTTATTTTATTCTCTATAAAGCTTAAAATTTTTATACATTTATTTTATGACTGTAGGAAAACTTTAAACGCATAGACTATGGATATAATTACAGTTTAGCTCAAATTGCAAAAGAGAGTGGTGTGCGCCTTTACTCTCAAATGTCAACATCAGGTGCAAATAAAGACAGTTTTTGGCTTTATCTTAACTCCAAAGGAAAGGTATTTTTTAACATCTCTTGTAAAAATGTTTATAACTGGGCTGTTGTTAGAAACCTACTTATAATTTTCTTGTATAACCTGAATTTTTATTCTGAAATATTTTCAACAAATAATAATAATATTGACTCTCAGTCTCAAATTGCATTAACCATTGCATTAAGATTCATTTTTAACTTGTTATAAGATTATTTATTTGAAAGCATAAATTGTTATTTATGACATAGCCTTCAAGTTTTTATGAAAATTAATTTTTATAAAAAAAAAAAAATTCCACAAATGTTTACCTTTTAAAAATAGTTTACTTTTTAAAAATTGTTTCTTGTTTGTCAGTTTTTGAAATAAAGTTTCAAAACTTGTACTCGCTCGCCTCTTAAGAGAGAAGTTCCGAGTTTGATCCCCACCAAGTCCGTGCTCAACTTTTTTCTCTGCGCAGCAATCTTGTTTGTCAAGGTTCCTGTTTTGGAGTTATAGAGTTGAGAGAGGGTTGTAATCACAACTAAGGCAGCCTCTTTGACTGTATTGTTCTACATAGCCTTGGGGAGGTAAATTAAAATATATATATATATATATATATATATATATATATATATATATATGTATATATATATATGTATATATATATAAATATATATATATATATATATATATATATATATATATATATATATATATATATATATATATATATAATGAAAAAAAATTAAATATGGAAGTTAAACCTTTTATAAACCAAAAAAAGTATATTAATAATATATGATTAAGTTAAACCAAATAAATTTTGTATAAACCAAAAAAAGCATATTAATAATATATGATTAAGTTAAACCAAATAAATCTTGTATAAACCAAATAAAAGCATATTATTAATATATGATTGAGTTAGACAAAATAAATCTTAAATCAATTTTTTTATATTAATAAAATTCTTTAAATAATGATAAAGGACTTAATAATAATTACTTTCAATTAAATTTAAAATTTTTATTTATTTTTATTTATTATTAATTTAGAATATTTTATCCAATGTAATTTTACCAGTTTTTGGTGTTTTTATGCTTATAAGTTTTTATTTTTTTAATTTTTGATTTTTTCATGCTTATAAATTTTTATCTGCTTTTAAAAAAAACAATATCTCAAAAATTACATTGAAATCTAAAATTTATTTGCAAAAAAAAGTTTTTGTTAACAGATATAACAACAAAACTTTTCTGAGTTAATACTTACTGTACTTAATATTTAATTGTGGTGGAGAGCTCATTTTTTCTGCTGTGGAGAGTTTTTTATTTTTCTCCTGTGGAGAGTTCATGTTTTTTCTGCTGTGGAAAGTTCTATTATTTTTCTGTTGTGGAGAGGTTATTATTTTACTGCTGCAGCTGAAATTGAAGTGCATTAGATAGAACTTACTTGTCTTTGGTATGAAATTTAAAGCAATGACAGTAAGTTAGAAAACTGGCTAATTTTCTAACTTTTAAATCCCTCCCTCTCTTTTCTAAAAAATAAATTTAAAATGTTTAAAAAACCACAGTTTTTTATGCAAAATAATCTAAAATAATAATCTAAATATAAAAGGATAAGCTTTTTTGAAGTTTTTATTATGATGTTTGTTGCAATCTAATTCACTTAGGCGTAAAAGCTTGTAACACCATATTATAATAAAAGAAGAAATTCTGAAGCATTAGGAATGGAAAAAATTAATGAATAAAGAGTTTTTAAAATTTTACTTATATTTTAATTACCCTTATAAAGTTATATGTAGTATTTTTTATTATGAACCAACTGATGGTTTTTGAAGTTAAATTGTATTTTAATAACCCATATAAAGTTACATGTAGTATTTTTATGATAAACCAGCTGATGGGTTTTGGAAGTTATGACAGTTGTCATATCACAATGCAAAGATTAAAAATAACATGAATTTTAAATTAAGATATATTTATAGGATTTATGCACCATTGCCTATAGCTCTGTTCCCATCTTTGTTTTATCAAACTCTACCTCCTAAATGTTACTAAAAGTTTGCAGACCTAAATGTTACGAAAAATTTGCTGACCAAGCTTGTTGTTTCCATGTATTTTCTAGATGAACCACTTTTAAAATAAAAATGCAATAAAAACTTACAATAGCTGTATTCATCATTTAATATAAACTCTTTGAAGTGTGAGTATTTTGAGTGTCCTCCTTGAAACTTTGTCTGCCTTTATTTCTTATAGTTGTCATTTGAAATAATGCTACTTCTTAAAACCTGGTGTGCCCTTTTTTCCTTATTCTCATCATTGATTAAAACACTGCTTTATTTTAATTTCAGTATTTCCTTGATTTTTTGCTAATATTTAACTTTTTATTTGATTAGCTTTTAAATGATGTTATTACTTTTATTTTTTGCTAATTTATTATTATTAAGTATTTGTAGTATTTGTATTTTTTTTTCAGTTGGAATGGGATTGTGGATTGTTGAACTTTCCACAATACTCAATCTTCAGACCATCATTCTTAGATCGTCAAGATAAAAAAAGGCTTCTTGAAAAATTTGCTGGTAAAATTTATTTTTATGATAAGCTTTATCTAAAGGTGTGTGTATGTAAGATGTTTTGTGGCTCTTGAATTCTAGTAATAGTTTTTAAGTATTGAGTTCACACCAAATTAGTCGTTGACAAAGTTAAAAATAAGATTTTAACATACATTTTTGAATATATATTGTAAAAAAAAAATTATTTTATTTATATCTTACAAAATGTTACAACAGTTTTTATTAATAGAACTCTTATGAGAATTATTAAGAACTCTTAAAATAAATGTTGCAAATTTAGAATTGCACTTTAAAATGCACTGGGAATGCTATTTCCTTATTTAAAAATGAAAACATGAAAGAATTAGAGCATTTTTTTAGAAATTTTTTTTCTTACTATAAAGCTGTTTTGCAGATCAGGGCTGACAAGATTAATCCCAATTTTAATCACTCAATTTTTATGGGCTCATCCCACACTTACCTGTAATTATACTTGGGGTTTTATATCACAGTTTCCCTAAATAAGCTGCCTTTACTACAGCTAAGGACTCGCTTGCCCAATAGTATATATATATATTTATATATTTATATATATATATATATATATATATATATATATATATATATATATATATATATATATATATATATATATATTATATAACATGAATTATTATGATAGATAAGTTTAAGCTGTTTTTGAACATTAAAATAGTTTAAAAAGTATAAATGCAGTTGGTTTTAAGTCAGGAAAAGGAACAACATGTGCAATATTTATTGTAAGGCAAGTTCAAGAATGATTTTGAGAAATAAAAAAGATCTGTTGATGTTATTTGTGGACCTTAAAAAAGCTTTTGAAAAAATACCAGTTGAGTTAGTATGGTGAGTTTTGAGGTATCAGAATAACTGGTAACAATTGTCATGGTTATGTATAAAAGTGTCACATCACCAATCAATAAGATAGTGATAGTTTTGGTTTGCTTTAGGGATCAGTGCTAATTTCTTTGGTTGTTATTAATATTTAAGTGAGACTCTATTCCTCTCTTTTTCTCTCTTATTCTCTCTCTCTTTCATTCTCTCATTCTCTCTCTCCTTCTCTTTCTCTCTCTCTCTCTCTCTCTCTCTCTCTCTCTCTCTCTCTCTCTCTCTCTCTCTCTCTCTCTCTCTCTCTTTCTTGCTTTCTCTCTTTCTCTCTCCCTCTCTCATTCTCTGTCTCTCACCCTTTCTCTGTGAAAAGTTTAGTGTTAATTTACTATAAAACCTATTTTATGCAAAAATGTCTAGAATCTTATGTTTAGTAAGTCAATTTGTATGCATTATAAAGTCAAGAATGATGAAAATACCTTGCAGAACAAAAGGTTTTTAATATTGTCATTCTTGAGTGTAATATTGGCAAGTTTTTATTTATTTTAGAAATACAATTGGATCAGCTCGTGGATCAGAAGAGGCATTTAGAGCTGTTCAGTGTCTTGTGTCCTATGGAAGTAACATGCTGCTTTAAATACTACTTCTTACTAAGTTCTCTACTTAACGTCTTCTTGGATTATCATTCACTACTGACCTCTCATGGAAACCATATATACAATCAATTGCTGTGTTAACATCTGCTAAGGTTGCTTCTCTATATCGTGCTTGCCATTATCTTACTCCTGATTCCATTCTCTGTTTATATAAATTTCTTATATTGCCTTGTATTGAATACTGTTGCCATAATTGGACTGGTTCTTATAATGAGATCCTCTCTCATTAAGACAAGGTAAATATTGGACCTGCTCCTAAATAAAGGAGTTCATCATCTCTAGTTCCATCAACCAAAACTCTGCTTGTGATCCAAAACTCTTGACTACAAAAATGCAACTCAACTAATTGCATCTTTTTACTGTATCTGTCCCTTCATACTCTTAAAATTTTTATTATTCCAATTTTTTTCCCTGTACTTCAATGCTCTGAAACTCTCTCCCATTTCTTTTCTTTGTTTTATAGTAATTCCCAACTTAATAGTGGTTGCTTGCAGCTTTGTTGGGAGTGAATTAGATTTAAGAAAAAAATGTAAAATCTTCATGCCTAAAATAAGCACTCTAGAGTGATTTATTTTTATTTTTATTGGAAAATTACACACCAGTTATTACTTTGTCTTCATTTAGAAAGGTTTTCAGCATAATTAACTCTGAAAAGTGGAAGTTATTGTGTTTATGCATTCTCATTTTACTACCATCAACTATTTCTGATAAAAGAAAAGTTTTTTCAGCTGTAGCTTCTTAAACTTTGTGAACAACCTTTTTTGGGATTATCCAGTGGTAGGAAGATAAAAAAATCTCAAATCACAAAAGACTTCTACTCAAAGGCATTTAAACTTTCTATGACAGTTACAACTGCTAGTAATAATTCATATCTCATAAGTATATTTGCAGATTTCATAATCTTGTTTGCATTGTTTCCATCTAATCCTATCCTACCATGGTTTTATGCTTTATTTTATGCTTAAGTATACTTCTCTCTTGAGTATATCTGAAGATTTTATATTCTTGTTGCTATTATTTCCATCCTACCATAGTATCCTATCCAATCCTATCCCACTATAGTATCCTAAAAACATGATTCAATTTTTAAACAATGATTTCTAGCAATAGTAAACTGACATCTGTTTTCTGAAGAATTCTTTTGCTGATAGATATGGAAGTAACGGTTTCGATTGCAGCAGCACAATGTGAGGAAAACCATGGAGAAGGGTGAGGCTTGACCTGGAACCGTTGAGAGGGAATAAAAGATTCCATGCCAGCCTGAATTCACGAAGTTATGTAAGAGGCATATTTGTCAGCAGGAAGACAAGTTTCATCCAAAAAAACTTTCTTTAGTACAATCAATTTTAATATGTGAGACTATAAATATGAGAAAAACAATAATGGTAATAATGATAATATAATTCTAAAAAACCTATAAAACCAAAGCATACTGAACATAGTCTGGAAGATTTTACACGTTCAGGTAGACATTTGATGATCTTTTAAGATGTGATCTATCAACTTAAAATTAGTTTGTTGGACAGTGGGCAATATTATATTATACTATAGCATTCTAAATGGTCTTTTAGTCTATTTTTCAACTGATGAAATCTTATCACACTTAAATGTACAGTTTGGTACAACATACATTAGGATACTTAATATATTGTTTATATATATATACATGTATTATATAATACATGCATATACATGTATATTAGGGTACACCACTTAAAACAAAAATGAACAAAGAAACTTGTAGCATTAATATTATAGTGCCAATATATATAAAAAATAAAAATTCAAAAAAAAAAAAAAAAATTTATTTTACCTACCAGGGAACTGGTTTTTTTGTCATCAAAAAATCGTAAAATTTCCGTACATCAGATCGTAAAATTTCAGAATTAAAAAAATTTTTATCTCAGTGAATTTCAGTCCAATTTTAATGTTATTTGTGTATAACACATGAAAAAAACTGGGAAAATGATTGGCATCTAAAAACCAAGATTAAATAGGGCTGACAACACCTGGGAACCCGCGGGGGGCTGTCCCCTGACTTTTTTTTTTTAAGAAATTTCAAGTAATATTAAGTAATAATATAAAAATTTGAAAGAAAAAAAAAATACTCTACCAGGGAACTTGTTTATTTTTAAGATATCAGACCGTAAAATTGACATCTTAAAAATAAATAAATTTTAGGTTGATTTTTATGTTATTTGTGTCTAAACAGATATGAAAAAAAAAAAAATTGGGATTAAGATTAACTATTTGTTTGGTAAAATTATATATATTCATGTTGAAACATATTTACAACATAAATAATCAAATTCAAGTGTCTTTTAAAAAATGAGCCATCCTGACCCTGACATACAGATGCGGATGCATCTGTCAACTCTTTTACCGTTCTTTTACAAGACTGTGTGTGTATGGGAAAGTAATGCACTTCAAAAGGTGTCTCTAAAAAATTGTCTAGATCTTTTGTAGGTATTTGACAAGTAAATGCAGGTTCTGATTTATCTTCTTTGTCCCAGTAGATCAGTTCTTATATGGATAAAGCTCCCAAATTGAGTTGGACCTTCTTCCTTTGCCTGAATTGAGTGTCTCCATACTCCGAACCTTTTTGTATCTCTTTGATGGTTTTAATGGCAAACCTCCTAGATTCCTTATCTGAGCTTGCTATAAGGGAAAGAATCATAGATTCAAAATAAGCAAAATAAACTCCATTTTTTATGTACGGAGTGACAATTTCTTTTATCTCATTCTCCTGTTTTCTCAGCACTCTTAACAGTGTTACTATGTGTTCCGGGACCTTAACAATACTGTGTTTCGCTTTGATTTTATACCACATGTGAAAATACACTTGAAAACCCATTTTAAAGTTAAGTGAAATCTTCTTAGCACATCATCAGTAGTAACCATGGTCACACATATAGAGAAAAATAATAGCTTCTCCAGTAGTAAACTGTCTGCTATGGGAAAGATTGCCACACTTAGCCTTTTTAAGATTTGGGTCCAACTTGCCTATAGTCAAACATGTATTCAGTTTATAGCAGAGATAAATCTGTTAAAATTGAACTTGAAATTTTTTCAGGGACCTGGATTAATGGTTCCAACTGCACAATAGGTTCAAATGTATCAAGTCTTTACATACTGTTCACTTTTGAAATTTACTACTAAAAGATATCTTGTTTATTATCTAAAGATATCTTGTTTATTATCACAGGAAACTTGAAAAGAGCATTTGATCTTGGCCACTGTTGAAGAACCAAGAAGTACACTAAGTTCTCTTACAGAAATCTCCTTAAAAATAAAACAAATCATTAAAGGTTAGTAAATACAAGTAAATATAAACAATATTTCTGCAATCTTTAAATGTGACTTTTCATTACATACTTGTCAATATCTTTTTCAATGAGCAAACATTCTTGTTGGATTAAAAGACCCTTCCTCAGGATATCTCTAATAGTTGGCGCTTCTGAAGGATTAAGATCATTACTTCCACCCAAATACAGTGAAAACTTTGATTCTTTTTTATCCAAATTGAATCTAGTAATTTTAGGAACACTCATTATTCCTGTTAATATTAAATAAAAATTAACAAAACTGGAAATCAACCAAAAGTAAAGCACTTTCGTACTGATTATTCGTGTAAGAGGTACATAAATGCACCGTTCGGAAGTAATTTATTTCCAGTTTTATTGATTGCTAGTATGAATAAATGATAACATATGCTTAAATACAAAAGTTTTTCAGAATGTGATGTATTTTATTCTTTCCAGAGTACATACAGAAGAGTACATTAGTAGAAAAGTGTGCATTATGTAAATTGTACGTAAAGTACACTTTAGTACTAATGTAATAAATGTAGAAAATAATGCACACTTCTGTACAATGCAATAAATGTAGAAATAACTATTTAAAAAAACTGCAACTTTTCAGAACTTTGCATTTCTAAATATACAGGGCCGACAACACGGTTTTCAAAGTTGGGGGAAGCACAATCATTAACTACTAAAAAAAAGGTCCTCCATATCTCCAATATATCATATGCCCAAAATTTCAAAATTTTTGTTAAATAAAAATAAAAGTCCTTTATAGAAAGAATGAGGGAAGAGGGGCATGTGACCCCTGATCCTCTTCCATCATCAGCACTGATATGCTCTCAATCTTTCAACGCCAATCATGTTACCATTTATTTATTATTTGTTAGACACAAAGAACATCAACAAATTGAACTAAACTCACTGAGATATGACTTTTTAAAATTTGTGAATTTTTATGATCTGATATTTTCCTAAAAAAACGAGTTCCCGGTGGTTAAAAAAAAATTTTTTTGAATTTTTTATTTGAATTTTTGTTTATTATTTATATTGGCACTATACTATTGATGCTAGAAGTTTCTTTGCTCATTTTTGTTTTAAGTGACATACCCTTATGTATATGCTGTATATGTATTTATATGTATGCAAGCCTCGGAATTAGGAAAAATGAGGTCGGCAATTTTTTACCTCAAGCTATTATAGGTTGGCAAAAAAAATTTGACATAAAGGAGTTATCATAAAACATAGAAATGGGGTTGGCACTTTTTTGCCAACCTCAAAGACTTTTAGGTTGGCATAGCAGAATGCTGACCCTATTTCCGAGGGTTGTATATATGTATATTTTGTATACATACATATATAGTATATATATATATATATATATATATATATATATATATATATATATATATATATATATATATATATATATATATATATATATATATATATATATATATATATAGATATATATATATATATATATAGATATATATATATATATATATATATATACATATATATATATGTATATTATGTTAAATGTACATATAAATCATATACATATATGTATATATATGTATATGTATGTGTTTATATATATATATTATATATACATATATTATATATATGCATTTATATATTTATATATACAGTTATTATATATATATGCAGTTATTATATATATATACAGTTATTATATATATATATATATATATATATATATATATATATATATATATATATATATATATATATATATATATATATATATATATATATATATATATATATATATATATATATATATATATATATATATATGAGAGAGAGAGAGCATACTTATATATAAGTATGTATATATATATAAGTATATGTATGTATGTATATAATTAACTATATATAATTATATTTATATAAATATTTTTAAGTATATAAATACATTGAGCAACTGAAAATTTTTTAATAACTGTAGCTTTTGGTTTTTTTCATTCTGTTATGAAAGGGTTAATGATTAATTGATTATAAAAGCATTGTTTTATAAAAGCTATAAATAATAATAATAATTTAGAAACTATTTAGCTATTTTATGAATTAATGGTTTTTTAACTTTGACCTTTAACAAAAAAAAATTTATAGTTTACCTATTACAGTTTCGTTGGTTTTTTAGATTGATCATAGGAAGAAAGTCATTTAGAAATGCAAATTTAATTTATCTGCAGTAGGCAAAGATTTTGTTAATGGTAAATTGTTTAAAAAAAGTTAGTAGACACAGTTAACTCTCAATTATTTTAACCTCCATGGGGAATACGAATTTACTTCGTTTAAATAAAGGAGGAATGAATTAACTACACGAAAAATTCCTTTTGTGATTTCTGACCTTAAATAATGTTAAAATAAAATAAACATGTAGAAGAACAGTTTTACCTAATAAATTAAATTAATATTAGATTTTAAAACTTAAAACATAATCTGAAATTTCGAGTAAAAAAGCATGAGAAAAGATATTTGAAAAGTAAGTTTTAATTACTTTTGAATGAATAATGACCTTGCTATGTTTGTAATGAATAAATTTAAGAAAAAATAAATTTAAAATATTTTTTAAATAAAACTAGTCTAATTTGAAAAAATAAATAATTACATAATGGAATTATTTGTTAATAGAATTATAAAATAATTACATAATTTAATTTTATGATGGAAGGGTTCCTAATCCTTATCATGGAGGGATATCAAGTTTAATTACTTTTTTAAAAGTTTACCATTTGTTTGGCTTGATCTGCAATTAAATTATGAGTCTGTTAAAATCTAATAGTTTTAGTGAAATTAAAAAAGAGTAATCTCTTTCTCAAATTTTCTTTATATTCACAGAGAAAACTTTCTCGAATTTCCCTTATATAGTCACAGAGAAAACTTTCTCGAATTTCCCTTATATAGTCACAGAGAAAACTTTCTCAAATTTCCCTTATAGTCACAGAGAAAACTTTCTCAAATTTGTCATGGAAGAATTGATATTTTCTGTCATGTTTAATATTATTTTATATTATCTATCAATTCTATGTAAATGCTTTTTTTTTATTTTTATAGAAATACACCTTGGGTATTTTTAAAACTCTAGGAAATCTTTCAAAAGATTTAGATATATTTTAGGTTTTACAAACTTAATTTATTCAGTTTCTAATCGTAATTTATGCTTCTATTTACAACAGTTCAGACTAATTTCATATATACTTTTTTTTTTTGTAAATAAAAAATTTGCTTTTAAGCAGTCCCCTCTCAATGTAGTTATTTTTATAAACAAATTTTAAGTATGATTTATTATTAAAAATTTGAACAATAGTCATTAAGTTGATTTATAAAAAACTTGGGTTATACCTCAAATATTGTAATATGAGTAACTTAGTACCTCCAACATAAGTATCTCAGTACTTCAGACATAGTATAATATAAGTATTTTGGTACCTCTGGCATAAGTATCTTAGTACTTCAGGCATAGTATAATATAAGTACCTTAGTACCTCCCGCATAAGTATCTCAGTACTTCAGGCATAGTATAATATAAGTACCTTAGTACCTCCAGCATTAGTATCTTAGCACTTCAGACATATGTTTACCACAATAGTTATTATTTATATTTAGTTATATCTATTTATATTTAGGCTTTTTTGTTACCCCAATATCATGCCAAACAGTTGCTCAAGCCATGGTTGTTGATGCCCTCATGAAGTTGCATTCACAATTACCTGAGTCATCTGAACAAACTATTTATGAGAATTCACAAATCTATAAAATGAGTGAGCAAGCTGATCTCAATTACTAAAGTTCATTAGTTTTTAAATCTTCTTGAGTTTGTAAAGTTTTTTATTATAATATTATGTATTAGAAATGAGTAAGTGCGACCATTGGTAAGTGTGACAATTTCTTATATATTTAACAAATTTTTCAAACATTACAAAGAAATTAGAAGAATTCCAGTTTTATAGGAATTTTTCAGAATGTTTATGACATAGATATTGTACTATAGTTTATATGAGGGTAGATAATTTTTATTATATTGGTAGAATTTGCAATTGTAATGCTTTTTCTATATTTATTTAATGTATTCTTGAAATTTCTTTATAAATTAAATTTTTTGTATTTTGTAACTGATGTATAAAAGATGTGTTATAACCATGGTGTTATCATTTTAATTATTTTTTCTTGAATAAAAATTTTTATACACTATAAATACTTAAACATTTTAAAATTAAAATAAATTTACTCTTAATGCATTTTATCTAAGATTAAAAAAATTTTTTTTTACTGTGTCCATAAGTATATTAATTTTTTTTTTTTTTTTTGTGACAGTCTTCTAGTAGTACTATGCTCAATTAGTTTCTCCATAATGTTACCTTGCTTGTCAAGGTTTTGCTTTGGGGTTACAGTATTAAAAGAGTTTTGTGCCTTGAGAGTATAAAGTTATAGAATTTAAAAGTTATTGTATTTTTTTAGTGAAAGTTAAAAGTTAGAAATTATTTTTTTAGGTTGTTTTTAAAGATGGGCTTGACTTTAAATAATATTAATTTATTGCTGTTTATTCTAAGAGTTGTGTTGGTTATACTACCCTTTCCTGGCTATATACATCCTGATCAATACTTTCAATCAACTGAGGTGATGGCTGGTGACATTCTTCGTTTAAAATCAGATTTAACTTGGGAGTGGAATAGTCTTTATCCTGTTCGAAATATAGTTTTTCCTGCTCTCTCATCTGGAATAATGTTTTGGTTGGCTAAGTTTGTAAAAAATAACCTTTTAAACTTTGATTATACACCATATTTACTGCTGATTTTACCTCGAATCATGATGCTCTTGATAACTGTTTTGATAGAAAAGTTATTTCTTATAATAATTTGTCAAGAGAAATTAAAAATTAAAAAAATGTGTATCTTTTTGTTTCGCTCATCTCATGTGAGCCTTATTTTTTTGACAACTACATTTTCAAATACCTTTGAAACATTACTGTTTGTATTAATATTTTACCAGTCAAGGTGTTTGACAAAAGCAATAAGAAAAAGCAGTGATAGAGTTTATATTCAAGCCTTTTATATTGGATTAACAACAGCATTTGGTTTCTTTATTCGACCTTCATTTCTTGCCTTTGCTTTTTATCCTCTTTTGCATGTTGCCATCATGACTTTAATTTTAAAGTCATTTTTTCAAATTATAATAATTGCCATTAAGTTTTTTTTTCTTTTTTCTACTGGATTTCTTTTAGGTACTTGCTTCAATATTTTTATTGACACCGCATACTTTTCAAGAATCAATATGAATAGTTGGGTTTTAACACCATTGAACTTTATAAAGTATAATACTAATGTAACTCTTTTGCAGAAGCATGGTTTACACCCAAGGATGTTGCATTTTGGAGTCAATATGGTTTTGTTGTATGGGCCTTTGTATTTGTATTTGATACTTTTATTGATAAAGAAAATAAATAGTAAAGAAACACGATTATCTACCTCTAAAGAGTTTTTATGCTTTGTTTTATGTTCAACTCTAGTTCCTGTTTTTATTATGTCTATTGTTCAACATCAAGAGCCAAGATTTATTTTGTCTGTTTTAATACCCTTAATTATTTCAGTAGTTGTGCTATCAATGAAGAGACTAAATGTGTTTTTTTTTTCAACTTGGATAATGTTTAACATATTAGGAACTTTTTGGTATGGTTTTGCTCATCAAGGAGGTATAGTTCCAGCATTATCTCAAATACATATAGATCAGAAAAGTACAAGTTTACATTATAACCATTTCATTTTTTGGAAGACTTATATGATTCCTAAGCATCTATTAGCACTTTCTAAACATGATAAGAACACTCACATTTACGATTTAGCAGGTGCAGATATTGATGTATTTTTAAACAAGCTGCGATCCTTTCAAGAGCTTTCAAAAGTAAATAAGGTAATATTATCATAATTATATTGAAAATTTAATTTGATTTTTTGTTAAAGCTTGATGGTACAATACGAAAGATGATCAATTTAAAATAACTAAAAAAAAATTTGTAAGAAGTATATATTTAAATTTTTTATTATGATTAGTAACCCGCAGACCTCTAGCCCCAGCCTCAGCTATAAGAATAACAATGTTTATTCAAATTATTTTTATTTCTATATATATATTTGCACACACACAGTATGTCAAAAAAGTCTATCACCCCCTGATGTTTTTCAATAAAAACAAATTTTTACATGCCTAAATTTAGATTTTTGACCCCAATTTTTTTTTTTTTTTTAAATATTGAATTTATATCGAAAAACATTTTTATAACAAGAAATTAATATTCTTATACCTAAAACAAAAAGGATCCACTAAATTAGAAAAAGTGTAAGTCAAAAAAGTGTCACCCCCTAATCATTTTTTAATTTTTCTGTTGTATAACTTAGTAAAATTGCAACAAAAAAAAAAAAAGCTAAAAACAAACAAATTTGATTGATAGAAGTTATTTTAACTAATTTTTTAGCAAAGTTTGTTTTCTTTTTAGGTTCTTAATAAAAAAAATCATAGTGAAAAGATATGAAATTCATGAATCAGTAAAAAAGTTGATCCTGGGACACTATGAAAATGGAAAAGGATATTAAACTATTTCTAAAATTGTAAATGTTATGCCTAATAGTGAAGGAAATATCATTAAAAAATATAAAATATGGTTACCATAAAAATTTTGCCAAGAAATGGATGCCCAGCTAAGACTACCTTATGCATTGATAGAGAAATTATTTGAAAAGTTGAATAAGATTGAGGATTATCTGCACCAAAGCTAGTAAAAGGTTTACAAGCAGATCATGGTATAACTGTAAATCCTCAAACTGGTTGCAATTGCTTGAAAAATCAAGGTTTTGTAGGTAGAGTTGCTCCAAAAAAGCCTTTTTTGAGTAAAAAGAATCAAAAGAAAAGATTGGAATATTCATCAATGGCAAAGAGTTTTATGGTTCAATGAAACAAAAATATGTCTGTTTGGTTCTGATGGTATCATATGCAAATGGAGAAAAAATGGTGAACACCTGAACCCTAAATGTATGAGACCAACTGTCAAGCATGGAGAAGCTTTATTATAACATTTCAATATTATATATACTTTTAACATTTTTTTTCTCTTACCATAGGTTGAATGATGGTTTGAGGCTCCTTTGCTTGGAGTGGTGTTTGCGAACTCGAATTCATTGACAGAATAATGACAAAAAAGGTTTATACTGATATTATGAAACGCCAACTGAAACCAAGCGCCAGAAGTGCTGGCTTATCTTGTAATTTTATCTTTCAACAGGATGGGGATCCTAAACACACATTAAAGTTAGCTACTCTGTGGTTTAAAAAAAACAGCATTTAGATGTTAGATTGGGTTCCTCACTCACCAGACCTAAATCCGATTGAAAATTTAAGAATCTTTTTAAAATTAAAGTAGCTGATCAAAAACCATCCAGTTTGTCACAATTAAAGGGAATTCTCATTGAGGAGTGGAAAATTTGATCCACAATGGCTTAAAAACTTAGTAGATTCAATGCCTAAAAGATGTCTTGCAGTCATAAGGCAAAAGGCGCACAAATAGACTATAAATTTTATATTAGCAAAATAATCATTTAAGGGGAGTTTTTTTAATTTAGTGGATAATTTTTGTTTTAAGTATATGAATAATAGTTTCTTGGTACAAAAATGTTTTTTTTTTTATATAAATTTAATATTTAAAAAAAAAACGAGGTCAAATATATATATATATATTTTTTAAACATTTTCGCTTCCAACAAGGCTGCAAGCAGCCACTAATTAAAGTTGGAAGTTACTGAAAGAGAAAAGATGAAGATTATAGAGCAAGATAACGATTGACAGACAACTTAAAGGATTGCAAATTATATGAATCAGGAAAACAAGATAAAGGAAGCGAATTCCAAAGAGCTGATGTTCGAGAAAAAAAACTAAACGAATAAGCCTTTTTGGAGCACTTAGGAACAGCCACAGAAAAAGGATGACACTTAATTGAATAACAAGTAACATGAGAATGAATTTTAGTAGATGGCACAAGAGACGCTAGCTCTTTAGAGCAGTGCCCATTATAGTATTTGTAGAAAAGAGAAAGAGAAGCAACATTACGACGATGTGATAATGCTTGGAGGTTGGCTGCAAGAGCTGGTCCAACTATGTTTACAATGCGTTTTTGCACCTTGTCTAAAAGAGAAAGGGCATCGTTAGAAGATCCGACCCAGATATGGCAACAGTATTCCATACAAGGCCGGATTTGAGATTCATAGAGATAGAGAATAGAATCCGAAGTAAGAAAGTGATGAGCTCGATAAAAAGATGCAACCTTAGCAGATGCTAATTTTGCAACTGATTTGATATATGGTTTCCAAGAAAGATTGGAAGTAAGAGTTAATCCTAGAAGATGAAGAGTAGGTGACTCATCGAGTACATCACTGTTCATAAATATAGGAAGATCTAAACTATTGCGATAACGATTGGCTGAAAAAAATTGAGTTTTATCTGAATTAAAGTTCACCAGCCATTGTGAGCCCCATGCTGTAGCAGAAGTAAGATCCTTTTCAAGCTCAAATGTCCCCTCCAAGCAATCAGAGGGTGTTGGTTTTTTATCACGACAAGAATAAATGGTAGTGTCATCAGCAAACAATGCCACCTTAGATGTGAGAATATCTGGAAGATCGTTAATGTAAATTAGAAAGAGTATTGGGCCAAGGATAAAATCGTGAGGAACCCCTGAAGTTACAGAATAAGAAGAAGAGTGCTGTCCATCAAGGACATCTTTTATGCTACGATTGGAAAGGAAGGATTCAATGATCTTAAAGATGTTGCCGGATACACCATAAGAAGAAAGCTTATGGAGAAGACCAGCATGCCAAACGTTATCAAAAGCATTTGAAATGTCAAGAGCGATGGCCTTAACCTCTCCACCTTTATCTAATGCACAATAAAACCTATCAGTTACTACTGTTAGCAAATCAGCTGTAGAACGAGAAGATCGAAATCCATATTGATGGTCAGAAAGTAAGTGATTAGATTCAAGATGAGAGATTAAGTGTTTGTTAATCAAAGATTCAAAAACCTTGCTTATGATAGGAAGAAGACTAATGGGACGGTAGTTAGATGAATCAGATTTCCAGAATTTTTGAAGATAGGTATAACGGATGCCGCTTTCCACCAGGCTGGAAAACAAGACTCTGATAAGCACTTGTTAAATAGTTTTGAGAGTATAGGCGACAGCTCCGGAGAACACTTCTGCAAGACAATAACAGGTATGTTGCCCGGGCCACAAGCTGTAGAAGAGTCTAGGCAGGAAATCACTTTAGATACAGAAGCTGGAGTGATACGAATGTCAAGCAATGGATCAACATGTCTGTTGGTAATATCAGGTAGAACACAACTAGTGGAATCAAGAGATGATATTGATGAAAAGTTTTTAGCAAACAATTCAGCTTTGTCTTTAGGTGAGGTGACAAAGTCTGAACCATACAAGAGAGGTGGAATTAAAGATTTGCCCTTATTATTGATATTATTAAAGATTCTCCAGAAGTCACGAGAGCCTAATTTTTGAGATGAGATACGAGATTTCATGGCCTGAGAATAGCGGTCTTTGGCGTTAGACAAAACCTTTTTTCAATGGTTTCTAGCAGTAATAAACAGACGTCTATTTTCTGGAGAATTGTTTTGCTGATAAATATGGAAGTAACGGTTTCGATTGGCAATCGCAGCAGCACAGTGAGAGGAAAACCATAGAGGAGAGTGAGGCTTGACCTGGAATCGTCGAGAGGGAACAAAAGATTCCATGCCCGCCTGAATCTACGAAGTTATGTAAGATGCGCATTTGTCGACAGGAAGACGAAAGATTTCTACCCAAGGGCCATCACGAAGAAAATCACGGAAAGAATCCCAGTCAGCTTTACTGTAGTTGTAAGAGGTTCGATAATAGGGGGATTCAGGTGATGAAGAAGAATGAGATATTAGTTTTAGAGAGATCAAACTGTGATCAGAAGCACCTAAGGGTGTAGGGGGAGAAACTGATCACTGACTAGGATCAGAAACAAGACATAAGTCGAGTAGAGTAGGTAAATGATTCGGGTTGTCTGGAAAGCGAGTTGGAAAGTTGACTATTTGAGTTAGGGATTGAGAAAGGCAAAAGTTGTGGGCTTTAATGCCTGCAGAATCACTGACACTAGAGCCAAGCCATTCAGAGTGGTGAGCATTAAAGTCACCGACAACAACTATATTAGCTGATGGATAAAGAGAGAGGGCTTGGTCAATATGATGAAGGAAAGCGATATAGAACAAATAGAAAGGCAATAGAGTGAAATGGTGCTAAACAAAAGCACATGAAAGAATAGTCTGTGGATTCAAATCTAGTTTCACGACAAATGGGTGAATTCTTATGAATGTAAATGCCCAGACCAAGCATGTGACTATTGGAGTTTTTACGAATTAAAGGAAGATAACCATCAACACTAACATTGCAAAATGAGACAGCGGAACTCAAATTAGTCTCACAAAGAGCAAGTCGGTCTGGTGAACTTTGCAAGAGATAAGACTCAACAGAAGAAAAGTTACTTCGAAGACCACGAATATTAGTTAATGATAGGTTTAGAGAATTTGGTGAATTATAAAATGAATAAAGTACCAAAAACTTTAGTTTGTGGTACTTTATTCATTTTAAAATTAGATTGAAGAAATTGACTCAAAGCATAGATAGTACTCAGAACACTGTTTAATATCCCAAGCAATTGCCTCATTACTCATAAAAACAGAGACACAAGCAAAACCCATGCATTGAGTCAAGAAGATCGAGTATTCAACATCCTAAACTGGAAACAATATATTAAAAATACATCTGCACCAGCCTAATAGATGAAGAAAGGGTGCGAAGCTGGTCAACAGATAGAATCAATTTACCCCTTAAGTCTTTGCCTAGGAGACCTTCTACAAGACAGTAGCCGGATGCAATTTAACATCTGCCCAAGATGAGTATTTTTATCGAGACACCATCTCTAGCCTTTACTCAACCAAGAGCCCCAAGGCAAGGGGTGTTTTAAGTCGGAGTTGGCATCTCCTAGCCTTTGCCTAAAAAAGGCGTATCCAACAAGGCAGCAGGACATGAAGCAGATTGTACTGGGTTACATGTTACCAGTAGCAGGATAACCTGACCTGAAAAAATATATATATATACACACACACACACACACATATATATATATATATATATATATATAATATATATATATATATATATATATATATATATATATATATACAGGGTTCCCACTCCTCCTTAAAAACCTTAAATATCCTTAAAAAAAATAATCCTCCTTAAAAGTCTTTAAATAACCTTAAAAAAAAGGTAAAACTCGACTGCTCTCCTTAATTTCTCCTTATTTATTTTTATTTTTTAATCATCTAGGAAATTTTATTAAAGTGAAGGATTATACTTATTAATAAAGAAGAAAATATATAGTTCTTTGATAGTTTGCAAACCTATATTTTGAATATATATATATATATATATATATATATATATATATATATTTGTATATATATTAAGTAATATATTAATTTATAATAATTTTTCTGTTTATATTTAAAATTTATTGAAAAAGATAAAATTCTGTTTCTAATGTAACTGTTTACTTCTTAATTCCCCTTACTTTTTCTTTCAAAAAATTGTCATTTGCGACCAAATCTCCTTAAATATTAGGAAAACATCTCCTTAAAATCCTTACTTTTAGCCTCAGTTTTGATAGTTTGAATAAAAATATATATTAACATAGTTGTAGATAAAACTTATACATGAGAACCATTAAAAAAAAGTTTACTTAAAAGGCTCAAATGAATTGGAAAAAAACTACTTATTAACCTAGTCTGTATTATTGATTTACTTGTTTGCTTGTTTAATATCTTCAATTCAAAATTTATCTATTTTCATGCCGGTGTTTAAAAAGGATACTTTGCATAAAATTCCAGTGGAGGAATAGTTTTTTTAGTTTTTTTGTGAAAGTAAGACATGAACTTTTTTTACTAAAGACGATTTTTAGTTATGTTTTATTCTGAATGAATAAGTTTATGCTTTAAATTTTTATTATGAACTTTTTTTACTAAAGATGATTTTTAGTTATGTTTTATTTTGAATGAATACATATATATTTTAAATTTTTCTTTAAAAAAAAATTTAATTTGTTTTAGTTGATTTATTAATTATTTAGTTCTAATTTACTTTTTAGGTTTGGCTTATTTGTCCAAGTTCTATGCATGATATTATTAAAAACAACTCGCTCTATACATTTGATCTTAAGCACCAGTTTTTTCCACATGTTTCAGTTGAAAATCTCCCAACACTGAATGTGCAGTTTTTTGAATCGTTATTTAATTTTCAAATAACTACTTTTTTCAGAAATTTGTATTCTCTAAATATGTATAGAGTTTATATAAACAATTCAAAATAATAAATTTAGTTGTTTTCACTGTATTTAATCCGATAATTAATATTCCAATTTTACCAATTGCTTTAAATTAATTTTTTACAACTCTGTTTATTATATAAATCAATTTTCTTTAGTTTAATGTTACTTAAGTTGTTTGTATTTTGTTTTTGTTTTTGTTTTTTTAACCAAAAGTTTGAAGTGTTGATGAATTTTTATTTTATTTTGTTTTTAGAATTTTTTTAATGTATTAAATAACATTTATATAATTATGCTTGTGATATGATATAAATGGCTTGAACAATGAGTAATAAAAAACCTCCATCTGGTACCTCTAGTCAGTTGATAAAGCTTACTAGAGAAATTGATAGAATCAAATTCAAGGTATTACAGTACATTACCCGAGTATTTTTTAATATTTTTATTTGTCTCTCTTTTTTATCATAATGCTTTTATTTTAAACTTTTATATTTATGTGTGTTTATATATGTGAGCTTCAGTTGAAGCTCAATTTATAATAAACATAAATATTGTATATTTATGTATGTTTATATATGTGAGCTTCAGTTGAAGCTCAACTTATAATAAACATAAATATTGTATATTTATGTATGTTTATATATGTGAGCTTCAGTTGAAGCTCAACTTATAATAAACATAAATATTGTATATTTATGTATGTTTATATATGTGAGCTTCAGTTGAAGCTCAACTTATAATAAACATAAATATTGTATATTTATGTATGTTTATATATGTGAGCTTCAGTTGAAGCTCAACTTATAATAAACATAAATATTGTATATTTATGTATGTTTATTTTAAGTTGAACTTCAGAACTTTTAACAACATTTCATCAACAAACAAGCAACACATATTTTGGAGGCATGGTGCCAAATGACCATTAATATTGTTTAGCAACAATTAAAAATCAATTTTACAGTTGGAAATTGTATCAATGCTGCTGGTAATCATCTTGTGCCTTATATTATTTTTAACTCAAAAATTTATCTGTACAAAGGTCATTGCTCAAGTGGTCCAGATGATGCTGTGTACACAACATCTCTATCCGGATGGATTGACAATGTTCTATAAAAGTATTGAATGATATCAGTGTTAAAATTAAAAATGTAAAATTTTGATTTGCCAAATATGCATACCTAAGCAATATGTAAAAGGCACTAAGTTTTATTGCATTAAAAGTACTGACAACTCAACCTTCAGTATCTCTCAATAAATCAACATCAATTAAAAACAAAACAACAAAAATTAAAAAAAAAAGTTATTAGGTGGTTATTTTTTTTAATTTTTGTTGTTGGTCACTTTTTTTAAGTGTTCTTTTAATGTTTAGATTTTTTTATAATAACGTCTTTTCCCATTCCTATTTTTCATAATTGAGGTAGGCATCTTAATTTATCCTAGTGGTAGTAACACCTAAATAATCAACCTTAATTTGCAAACATGTTGATGCCAAGATAAGCATCTGGTTGTAAATACTCGCTTCAACATTTTTGTAATGTCAAATTTAAGTATTATGGAATTTAAATATGAATAAAATAAAATATGTAAAATCAGTTATTTTTAGGTGCTATAATCATGTTTAAATATTAGAGAACTTATCTCAATTATAGACAGTACACATGGCATCCTAAACTATAACTTATCTCAATCATTGACAGTGCATGGTACCCTAAACTATAAGCTATACAGTTACCTCAGTCTTGCTAGTCAACGCTTCTTATATGGCCTTGACAATGCGCACCAAAAGCATTAACAAAGACACCATCCATCCACATGGTACTGTAAGCATTTTGATGTTTTACAGCTGTTGATGGAATCAGCCTCTCTGATTTAAGAGCAATTACAAAGTTTAAGAAATTTTACTACCACCTTGTTCCAGAACCATTTAATGGAGTTTTAGAATTGTACCTTCATCAAGAGATAACAGAAAATGTTACATAATCACTTCTAAGGAGGTGAAAGCAAAACCCATGCATAGTGTCATGAAAATCAAGGGTTCGTTGTCCAAGACAGGAAATAATGTAACACAGGTTTATAACTATGCTATCTTTTTTGATGGTAAAGGGGTGAGAGGCTACTTAACAGAAATTTTCTATTTTTTCTACTAAAAATAAAAGTCCAGAAGGCTTTCTACAAGTCAGTAGTCAGATGCAGTTAACATTTGCCCAAGATTAATATTATTATTAAGAAAATTTCAAGCCTAAGCTCTAAGACAAGTTGGTAATATAAATGAGAGTTAACTTCTACAAGTATTTGCCTAAAAAAGCAAGTCTTACATGGCAGCAGGATACATATTACTAGCAGCAGGGTTATTAAAACTTATTGATAAATCTAATCTAATAAGAATTTAATTTTGCTTAAGATAAAATAAAAAATCTTACTATACCATTTTTATTTAGTTCTTATTATTATTATTATTTTAATTTTTTTTTTTTTAATTATATTTTCAGGTTGATGATATTTGTTCAAATGAATTACAAAATGTAGGAGTTGCATCTTCTGATAGACTCGCTGTTTTAAATGTGGTAAAGGAACTGCAAAATGATGTTGGTTTGATCATTAGAAAGCTAAAAACACTTACAGCTGTATGACATTGTTTTGTTTTTAACTTTACAATTTTAAAAAAAGCTTAAATAAATGGTTGAAAAATAGGATATCATTTGTGTTGATTTTATGATTTAGCTTAGTATATTCAAAAACAGTTTAGGCATTTTCTTTAATTCTAGACAGATGAGCGAATGGTTACATCAATATTTGAAAAGCAGAAATCTCAAGAATCTCAAAGGATTTTAAATCTGCAAGTTAGTTTTTCTCATTTTACAAAAAAAATTTGGTAAGGGGGGGGGGTGAATCCTTAAAAAGTACCAATTGGTGCCTTAAAAAAAAATTAGGCTTTGTAAAAATTTGTATGCACAAATATTTGCCGATAATTTGTGTGCATACATTCCCATAATTATGCGCATAACTTTTTTTTTCAATTGTAAATTATTAAAAACCTTTAAATTGCTTTGACTAGACAGACAAAAAAACAAATTTTAATTCTAGTTTTCATGAGATTTTTAATTAATGTGCTTTTGGAACAAAAAATCATCAGTTTTAAAAGTGGACTTAAAAGTTGACAACTTTTAATTCCACTATTAAATCTCTTTAATTAACGCACTTTAATAATTAATAACTTTAAGTTGTTTATTATAAAAATTATTAATTATAAAAGTGCTTTAATAAAAGAGATAAGTAAAACAATAAAAAACTGAAAAATTTATTAATTAATTAGGCGTTTTTCCTCAAACAGAAAAACAATGGAAAACTTTACAATAAATAGATAATTGCAAAATCTTAATACACTAAAGAGAACTAGAACTTGAATTGCCAGCCAAAAAACAGTTCAATGGGCAAAAGATCGCGTTGCAGCCCATAAATGAACATCATATGAAAAGCTGAATCATCAATCAACTTCAACAACAACATAATCTCAGCTGAAACATACGAAGTAGTCGACAATGTGATAAATCCTGAAGAATCAAAAAAAGAAATCGATATGAAATAAACAAGTTACTTTTTTTGAACTGGAATATCTCTTCGTCTCATTAAATCTAAAGTTTTTAAGGGTTTGATCAAATGTATCCAACGTATGTATCATCATTACCATGCGTGAAAACGCTGTCAGGTTCGTTTTTTGATAAAAAGTACGCAAAATGCTCTGCTAAATTGGTAGAAACTCTCAAATCATCTGAATATTTAATGTTCATCAGTGATGGTTGGACAAAAAAATTTTTGTGCGATCATATGGTGAAATTTTGTATCAAGGCACAAAATACAAAACCTTTTTTCTATACCTCAATTAACACATCGAGCATAAATCAAAATGCTGCAGCTGTTGCTGGTGCCGTCATTGATGTAATCAAGACTCTCTGCCAAACAAAAGTTCAGAAGCATTATCACTGACAATGCTCCAGTAATGAAAGCTGCTTAGAAATTAATTGAAGCAAAATTCTCCACATATCTTGACGTATGGCTGTGCAGCACACAGTATGAATCTTCTTGTTAAGGACATTTTGAATACTCCTGAAAGTTCAAAGACCAAAAAATCATCAAGGTTAAGAAAAAGCATCGCGTTCTTAAAGCAAAGTTTGACGAAATGAGAATTGCAACTATTATTCCTCGCTCACTGACTGTTCTCAACGACTTGTATGGCAAAGTATGTTTTGATTCAACTTGTGGATGAAGAAAATGCATCTTTGAAAGAAATTGCTCCAAAAATGAATTTGGCCACTATTTTGATGTAAATTAAATCATATACTCTCTGGGATAGTTTGGCAAAACTCGTGAAAGATATTGAATATCCGTCTAACATCATTGGAAGGCTTGAAAATGATGATTCTTATTATCTTTGGTGTACTTTTTTTTTGGAGAAATGTACAAGAAATTCGCAAATGAGGAAATTATTCAGAAAATGGTTATGAAGCGCTTTAAATTCCTTATCACCTCAAATATGGGAATTGCCTATATGCTGACACCAAAGTATGCTGCTGAAGGATTTTATTTTGGTGAGGATAAGACTGATATAATCAGTTCAATTTCAGAATTAGCCTTCAAAACAAATCCAACAATTGCTGAGACAGTTAAAAGTGAATGATTGAATTTGTTGGAGAAATGACAACAGTGACAGAAAAAAGAAAAAGAAAATTTTCAAAATGAGCGCAAAGAATTATTGGAACATTGTTGGTCGTCAGAAATATACAGCAGTCTTTAAAGTTGCAAAATCTATTGTTGAAATGATTTTTTTGTCAGCAACAGCAGAGAAAACTTGGTCGATTTCTCGATTTATTCATTCACGATTGAGAAATCGCTTGACATACGAACACGTAAAAAAAAATTAGTTTTCATATATACCAATAGTATTTTGATGGATACAAACGACAAAAATGACTACATTTTAGGGGAAGGTTCTCATGGAGTTTGAGTGTGAAGAAATTATAAATGAGCAAATGTAATACAAAAATAAATTAAATTGTTAAGTTTTGTGTTATAGAAATTTGTTTAAAAATCATGAAAATATTTTGAAATATTTACTAATAGAATTAATTACAGAAAATCAAATGAAAAATTGTTTCTTTTAATTTAAAGTCACCTGTGTTTGATTTAAAAAACATTTTCTTCTACATTTGACAATATTTAATCATTTTCTTCTATATTTGACAATATTTAAATATAGATGTGCTCACCTTAAAAATTTAAATATAGATGTTCTCACCTTAAAAATGTTTAAATATAGATGTGCTCACCTTAATAATATTTTAATATAGGTGTGCTCACCTTAATAATATTTAAATATAGATGTGCTCACCTTAATTTAAACATAATGCACATGTATATATATATGTGTGTGTGTGTGTTTGTGTGTGTGTAATAATAAACCAGTTACTAAGGATGTCATATTAACAGTTAATCATTATTATCATCATTATGATTATGGTTATCATGATTGCCATTATCAGTGTCATCATCCTTATTATCATGATTGCCATAATCATATCATAATTATCATCATAATGTGTGTTTTTTTTTTAGAGTAAGCTAAATAGTATCATTGATCAACTTGAGCCTGATAAAGTAGAGGAAGATTATTTCAGGTTGTTTTTTTTCAATTTATTTCTAATACAAAAAATATTAAATCTTTTGCAAATCAAATAATCTGATTTTATGCCATTATTTTTTTTAAAAAACTCTTTAATAATTATTATAATAACTTCTAACTACTGAAAATTGAAGAAAACATATATAATCCAATAATATTCTATAATATAAATTTTTAACACTTCTAATTATACTTATTTTAGTGTATATTGTTAATTTTTATACTTATTTACTTCTTAATACTAAAGTATTATGATTTGATATTTATGCAATAATATTCATTTATTTCATTAATATTATAATGTAGTAGTATCCTGGTGGAAAATCGGCTAGCAAATAGCTAGCTATAATCATATCAATAGAGACAGCGATTTGGTCACAAGGATTACTAGCTTTTTTAAGTTAGCGAAAAGCTATCGATATTTGTAAAGATAAGGACAGTAATTTGGCTACGAGGACAGCTATCTTTATAAGCTAAAGACCCACTGGCTATTAGTAAGTGACCGGAGCCCTACCCCCAGCTAAAAATAAGATGTTTTGCAAACCCGGCCCTGGCAAAGTTATAAGATTTAGTAGGGGTTGATAGCTGGGGCTAGAAAAAAATTTATAATACTTTATATATTATGATTTTATGCTTACATTTACTATTTATTAAATACTGGCATAAATTAATATATTTTTAAACTCTAATTTACTTCCAACAAGATTGCAAGCAACCATTATTATGTTAAAATACTAGGAAACATATAACTGAAGACTTAAAAAGTTGTAAGTTAGAAAAAAGGAAAACATGAAGTTGGGTAGGAGTTATATTTTTTTTTTTATGTTAATGGAAAAAACTGGATTAATAAAAGTTTTTATAGCATGAAGAGACAGATACAGTAAAAGGATGCAACTTGTTGTATAAAAAGCTAAGCAAGTTTGAAAAAAGAATGAGTTTTGGTTTATCATTATAGAGATGATAGCTCGTTTGAGAATTGACCATGATTGTATTTGTAAAAAAAAGAAAGAGATGCAATCTTTAAAATAATGGGAGAGTGGTCAAGCTTGGCAGATAAAGCAGGTCTAATTATATTTACAATGTGCTTTTAGACTTTGTCTGAGAGTAAGAGGGTTGTTATTCGTCAATATAGGAATGTCAACGATATTGCAATATTTTTTGCAGTACATAAATGAGTTTTGTTTCTAGCAAAAATTGTGGATTTCAAGTCCAGAATTTAAATCCATAAGCCACTACAAGCCATAGGCTGTTACAGAAGAGAGATCAGATTTAAAATTGGCTGCTTGTTTTAAGCAATTAAAAAGTAAAGATTTTTTGTCAAGACAAGAGTATAAAGTTGAGTTGTCAGCAAATAGAGCCACTTTAGATTTCACGAAGATCGTTATTGTAGATGAGAAACAATACAGGGGGAAAGATAGAACCTTGTGGAACCCTTAAAGTTACTTGAAATAAAGAAGCGGGTAGGCCTTCAAGAATAACTTTACTACTGCAGTTAGAAAGAAATAGTTTCATAACCTCAAAATCTTTATATAAAGAAACTAATAACAGTGTGAAGAATAATCCCAGGATAGTTAGAGGGGTCAAAGTGTTTTCTAGAATTTTGAAAAATTGGAACCACTTATTTAGCACTTTATTTAAAAGTTTAGCAAAAATTAAAGAGAGTTCTGGAGAACACTTTTTTAAGGCTATGATGAAAATATTTTCTGAAGAACAAACTGGAGAAGTGTTTAATTGAGAATTAACTTTAGAATTGGAAGCCAAAGTGATTTGGATGTTTAACAATGGATTTATCTGTTTAACTGTTAGGAAGAGTATGGCCATTATATTCAAGAGTCAAATTAGAGTAAAATTTCTTTGCAAATAACTCTGCTTTATTCTGGGGAGAAGTAAAAAGATCAAACCCCTGAATTAGAGATTAAATTTTAGACTTAGTTTAATTAATGACAGTTAATGACTGTTGAAGACAAACCAAAAGTCTCTAGAACCTAACATCTTAGATAAGATACAAGATTTAGTAAACTGAGAGTAACAGAGCTTAACATCAGACAGGACTTTTTTACATTGGCTTCTTGCAATAATAAAAAGGCATTTGTTATTAAGAGAGATGTTCTTGTAAAAAAGATTAACAAAATTATTAATGTTTAATAAAGCAACTGCTCAAGATGGTGAAAAATGTGTAGAAGAATGAGGCTTGACTTTAAATTGAAGAGAAGTAATAAAAGCTTCCAAGATGCACTTTATGCATACATATTATTGATATAAACATATTTGTTTGCTATTTATTTAGATGCTGGCTTACAATATCCTTTCATTGTTATATAAACTTTAGTATTTAAATGATGTAGTATTTTGGTGTGACTCTAGCAGGACAAGAAAAGGAGGCATAATCTTTTTTTTAAACAACATTTGTTAGAAAAGATTAAAGTAATTTAGGTATCAGCATGTACAAAGTGGTTGCTTTAGTAGTAAATGGTCATAAATACTTTAATAAATACTTTAGTAGTAAATGGTCATAAATACAAATACTTTAGGATGTATAAATACTTACTACTGGCTATTGTAGCTAGCGTAATCGTAATAAAATTGCTGTTTAAAAAAGTTTGATATGTAGCTATCAACCAGCTGTAGATTTGTAGATATTTTGTAGCTAGCTACAAAGCTATAATGTTTAGCTAGCGACACATAGCTACAAAATCGTTTAAAGTTCAATATTCTCATAATCATAATAGACTCGACACTAAAAATCGAATTTTTAAAGATGTTAAAGACATAAAGAAAAAAAAATCGCTAAAGTTTTTTGTTATTAGTTTGAAAAAAATTATATAAAATTTTAAATACCACAACGTCTGCATTTAAACAAATATGTTTTCTATAATTGAAATTTTCAAAAGATCAATTTTCATAATTTTTTTTTCTTTTTTTTTTTTTCTTTGTAATTCATTCAAATTAACTTTTTCGAATATTAGAAATTCCTTTTTGTAAAAAGTTTAATAATCTAAATTCCGATTCAAGTTTACAAAAGTTTTTGTTGTAAATAATACAATTAATAATTTTTTATTTTTATGATTTTTTTATTGAAATAATTTTCCGAGATTTTCAAAGGTAAAAAGGTAGAAGTAAGAAAACTTGAAGAGAGTGTCTTACATATTGTATGCATGAGCTTTAGTTAAGAAAAATGATTTTTTCTATGCTCTAGATTGTTTATATTACAGAAACATAAAAGAGGAAGGCTAAAGCCTGATGATGATGATGATGATGATGATGATGATGATGATGATGATGATGATGATGATGATGATGATGATGATGATGATGATGATGATGATGATGATGATGATGATGATGATGATGATGATGATGATGATGATGATAATGGTGATAATAGTGATGATCATCATCATTATCATGATGATCATGATCATCATCATTAGGCTTTAGCCTTCTTTTATGCTGTTGATGATCATGATGATGATGATCATCATCATCATCATCATCATCTCATCATCATGATAATAATAATGATTATGATGATCATGTTGATCATAAAGATGTTTATACATGCATATATATACAAAATCCAACATGAATTTTGAATTAAAAAAAAATACTTTAGGATGTATAAATACTTACTACTGGCTATTGTAGCTAGCGTAATCGTAATAAAATTGCTGTTTACCACAATGTCTGCATTTAAACAAATATGTTTTCTATAATTGAAATTTTCATAAGATCAATTTTCATAACAATTTTTTTTTCTTTTTTTTTTTTCTTTGTAATTCATTCAAATTAACTTTTTCGAATATTAGAAATTCCTTTTTGTAAAAAGTTTAATAATCTAAATTCCGATTCAAGTTTACAAAAGTTTTTGTTGTAAATAATACAATTAATAATTTTTTATTTTTATGATTTTTTTATTGAAATAATTTTCCGAGATTTTCAAAGGTAAAAATTTCCGGGATTTTTATGTCAAAAGGTCATCTATGAAAGCTAGCTAGTCGCTAGCTCATTTTCCCCTGGGATTATTATATAGTTGTATATTACTAACCAATAATACTTACCATTATAATATAGGAGTTTGAGTCCTCAACAAAAGAATAAAGGCAATAGGTGAAAATCATACTGTGATAGATTTAAGAGTTAATTAATTTAAGATCTAAGTATAAAATATTTTCTTTTCAATATTTGTTATTCTTGTTATTTTTTTCTTACTTTTTTCTTTTTTTTTTTTTGCTAGTATATTATTTAAATTTGTAAAAGAAAATTTTATAATCATAAACAAAATTTTAATGATGTACCAGTGAATTAGCATTTACTGGTACATCACTAAAATTATTCAACATTATTGTTTTTGTTATATCACTGGATATAACAAAATTAATAAAGTTAAATGATAATATAATGAGTAATAATATAATGAATACCAAGATTTTTTATTTTTTTTTAAATAATAAAGAAAAATGAAACAGGAAATTTTAACTGAAGATGAAGATGGCAGTGATTTAGCTGAAAGTAATTCAAAAGGGGATAAGCATACTATTTTAAGGTATAATGTTTTGTAACATAATGCTGTATGCTAAATAAGTTTTATGTGTATTCTATCTATATGTATTATATGTATTCTATTGTATAATAGTGTATACCAGGGGTGGCCAGACTTTTTAGGACACGGCCAGGACAATCTGTATCAGGTTACCATCTTGGTAACCTGATACAGAAGTATCAGGTTACCAAGATGGTTGTCATTTAGAGTTGACCTATGTTTGCTTTTTATGTAATTTATTGAAGAAAATATTTTTTCACAAATGTAGGTTGAGACAAATCTTAGTGCTATATCATTGAGTTCAGGAAAGTTTTCAAAAAAAAATTTTTTTTGGAGCAAATTTCCAGAATGATTTCAGATCTGGAGCTATCAGCGATAAGCGTAGTCCTTGAAATTTGCTTTTTAATCCTATGTGATTTGAATTTTTGTGATTTCCAATTGCAACTTTGATGTATAATTGCAAATATCATCATCTAATATAGTGAATGGGTTGATAAAGAGCAAAATACTCTTAATTTGAGCTTTAAAATCTGCAAAGCAAGTTTCAAATGATTGTAAGTTTGAAAATGACAGCATTGTACTTTTGATACGCAACACTGGTAATCTTACTTTCAATATAATAATTTTCAAGTGTTGGAAATAGATGAAGATTTTTCTGTGATAAACTGTCTGTAAATAATTTGAATTGGTCTTAAAAGATAGTTTAAATTAAATGCTTTTATGACCAAGTTCAAAAAAAATTTTGAACTTGGTCTTAAAAGCATTAATTTGATAACCATCAAACAGAACAATGTAATAAGTATTTTTTGTGTTTATTTGTTTCATTTTCAAAAAATGAACAAAATTCTCATATATGAAGTGCTCTTGCTCTTATTTTGTTAATGTACGTAACAGCAGTTTTAATGACATGGCCGAATTCCATATCTTTTGAGCACAGCACTTCTTGGTGAATAATGCAATGGTATTTAAAAAGTTATTTTGTAAATATTTTTCAATAAGAGAAACACATCCACTGTGCTTCCCAACCATTGCAAGTGTGCCATCAGTGCAAAAACTATGCAGATTATCCATGTTCAGATTATGACCATTAGTGTTTTGATTTTGAATAAATGTTTTTAATGTTTCAAAAATATCAAATCAAGTTGTTGAGGTTTGAAGCTGACAGAGGTCAAGAAGTTCTTGGACAACATCAAAGTTTTCTTTGACACATCTTATGTAAACTAATAATTAAGGATTAACAGTTAAATCACAATTTTCATCAATAGCTATTGAAAAGTACTTTAAAAATGAGTGGGCAACAATTATTTGTTTTGATACATTAGAGGCCATTTCTTCAACTCTTCTCATAACTGTATTTTTGGAAAGTGCAATATTTTGTGACAATTTCTTTATGCTTGAGTCTCCGGTGTTTTCAGCAAAAATTGATAGACATTCTTTTAGAATTTCACAATAGGAAAAACTTTTTTCTTTTGCGCAAGAAGTAGAGAAATTTGGAATGAAGCTTTCATCATTGTTTTCAATTCTTGCTGTTTTTTGACGAACAAATTTTGTTGAGATAAAAAGTTTTTCTTCCAGAGCTTTTTTTTGAGATACAAAACTTGTTCTGCGAGTAGATCCGTAAAGATACTTAACATTGAATTCATTGTGCAATGTTTCGAAATGCCTTTGCATATTATATTTTTTCATCACAGCAATAATTTCAAAACAGATCAGACATAAAGGTTTTAAAGATTGAGATAGGATAAACAAATTTCTCTTCATACGCATCTTTAAAAAAGCATCTTATTTTTATTTTTTTACTTTTTCTTTTTTGTGATGATGAAACTCCTTGACTCATTGCCAATTTATTGTGAAACAGTAATTCAAACCTTAGTAAAATAATTTACTAATAGCAAAAAAATCTTTTTTCCAGCTAATACTGTAACTTAAAATCCTAAAGATTGTGACATTAAAGGTTAAGTTACGTTTTGTGTACATAAACCACAAAAGTATCAATGCAACTTTTCGATTTTTATTTTTTTTAATGTAATTTGAAAAATAAATGTTATGAAAACCTTGATTGATATAATACAAAGTTTACTAGCTTGTTTTTTATTTGTTATTTTGTTAAAGATATAAAATCACTTATGTATAAATTTGTTTAGTGAAGATGAAGAGGAAGAAGATGAGGAGGAGGAGGAAAATAATGACGATGATGAAGATAATGAGGAGAAAAATGGGGACAATGACAACGATGATAATGATGATGATGACGATGATGACGATGATGAAGAAGAAGGTGACAGTGTAGTAAAAAAGAAAAACATAAGAAACAAAGATAATTATGTAAGATTTCTAAACATTAATGACCATGAACCACTTGTCTTCAACCCAAAATGTAAGATCGTTCATGAAATTTGCACTTTGTGTTTTAACCACAAATTTCAACTTTGTTTTGCAAAATAACCTGGTTTTTATGAAATAAAAAGCCATTTATTTGATCAAATGAGTAATAACAATGGTAAAACATTTAGAATGTTTATCTGATGCAGGATTTATAAAATGAACTTATAACTTTAAAATGTTAAGTAAAACATGCTTAAAAATTAAGAAAACTACAAATTTTTTTTAGCTTTTATTATTTTATTTTTTTAATTATTATAAAGTTTGTTATAATTTTGCATGTCTCCAAAAATCTAACTGGAAAAACAACAAATAAGGCATGTGAGACCTTAGCCATGGTGAAAGCAAGGGCGATAAATAAATGGGTGTTTAGTGTGTTGTTATAGATCAAAAGCACTGCCAATTACTAAAATTCTATGCGGGTTATAATTTTTAGCGTCATTTTATAAATAATTTTACAAAATAAACTGACAATTTAACCAATATTTTTGCTTTGCTAAATTCTTTTAGTAAACATTTTATTACCCGGAAAACACTAACTTTTGGGAAATATAAATGTTTTTTATATAATTAAGAATAACCCATGTGTTTGAAATTCTTTTAATTATATATATATATATATATATATATATATATATATATATATATATATATATATATATATATATGCAAGCTTTGTTTATTAATAACTTATTTGAAAAAAAATTTTTAAATCAAAAACGTTTTTTTTAAAATACAATATGTGGTATACTAATATGAATATTGTAAAGTAAAAAGAATTTTTTACTTGTTGTCGATCATAGATCATTTATTTAGATTAAACTAGTGGTTGTTGGCAAACTCCTTACAATTAGATTTTACCAATATAAATGATTTTAACTTCTCATTTTTGACGGAACGTAAATCTTTTTTTGTCTCACAATTTTGTTTTGATATTTTTTGGTATTTGAATTTTTTTACAAGTTTTAGATTAATCATATGGTTTAAAAACTTTATATATTACAACCTCACAATATATCACAGCACAACAAGGTTTTAACTCATAATAGATTCTATTGTGAATTAAAAATTTGTTGTTTTGAGGTAGCGATATAGTTACACAGGAGTTATACTAAGGTGATTGAACATTATATAGAACATTTTTTAATGAAATAATAAAATTGATCACAATACTTTACATAATAAAGTTGAGACAGTTGTCATTTTGATGTATAATCATACAAAAGTATTTCCATGTAATACAAATGTTTCCTATTGTTTTGCTATTGTTATTTATAATAATTGGTAGCGTGGATATCTATTTGAATGTCCTTGGTCAAAGTAACTTACCTTGGAAAAAGAAATCTTTGATTTAAAACCTCCAATTTAGTTGTGGATAAGAGTAGGAGGAGATTTTAAACATTGTATGGTAATCCTCCTAGAGGTAGTATGACAAAAATACTCATTTGAACCTTTTGCGTGGAGAAACTTAACTATAGTGTCACTTTTTTCTTGGCTGATTTTTTTGCCGCAATACATAACCTTCTAAGGTAACAGATTGAAATACATCTCATTTTAAAATTTGTGAATTATTGTGTAGTTAATGTCTTTTTTCTCAAACCCTGTTATATCCAAGATCTATTGAAACTAACCCTGTTATAACCAAGATCTATTGAAACCAACTCTGTTACATCCAAGATCTTTAAACTGATGCAAGCTATGAGTACCAGGTAGATTTTTTACTCCACTGCACCTTTTTTTCCTTGCAGTTGTAAATGTGATCTTTATATGTAAATGAAGTTAATACCTTTGTATTTTTGATATGGTTTTTTCAAACTTTTTGGTATAGTTGTTTCAAACTTTTTGTGCTGTCAAAAAAAGACGTGGCAAAAAAAAAAGTTCAATTCTAGATTTAGTTGAAATTTAAAAGCTAGTTAAAATTTTGTAAGTTTTTAAAAGCTTTTATAGATTTTTTACTGCACAGCCATTAGTATTAATAAATGTACTTTAGAAAAATGGGAAAGTTTTGCTTTTACTGTGGGTATGATTAATTTAAATGTTTTGTAAATAGCAGTTACATAGTTTGCAATGTCTGATATAAAACAGTAAGAAATATATTTTAGTATACTTCTCTTGACTTAATAGTGTACATAACATTATTCTTCATATTACTTATAATATAGAGAATGGTGAACTATTTTACTGGTGCAATCATCTTTACCAGTGCAATCGTCACACTCTACCAGCACGCATTGTTTTGTTTTCCATTGAGCAAAGGGTTTTTGAAAATAAATCTTTGTTTCACCAATTTAAAAGTTAGTGAGTCTGCTATCAATTTTGTATTTTATTGATACAAGCCAAAATGAAAATTTGATAAATAAACACAAGCAAAATGTGTATTACAAAATGACAAATAAATTTAAACAAAATGTGTTATACGAAATGACAAATAAGTTTAAACAAAATGTGTCATACGAAATGACAAATAAACACAAACAAAATGTGTAATCAAAATGACAAATAAATACAAACAAAATGTGTAATATGAAATGACAAATACTTTTAACAAATCTTGCTTTTTTACTTAACTTTTTATAAATTAAATCTTCAAAACTAATACACATTTATATCACATTTGGTTGGTTTTTATATAAAAATTGTTTTAGAAAAAATAAAGCAAAAAGTGTTTTTCATTTGCTATAATATTTGTTACACTAGGGATGGCAATCCCAGGGTCCCAAAATCCCAGCTGTTTTCTGTTTTCCCAGTTGTTTGCCATGTTTTCTTTTTATTCTCTTTCTTTCTGTATTTTATCCAAAATACAAACTAAAAACATTATTGCTTTTCTGCAAAGTATGTATGATTAAATATAAAAATGTATATATAGTATAATATTAAAACTAATATATTATTAAAGATAAAAAAAATTTTAGCACTTGCTGATGGGAAGATCAAAAATTTTTAATAGAAATAATTTATTTTGAATTTTCTTATCCAATGTGTGTGGAGTTTTAATTCCATTTTTTAAGTCCGCTCAATTTAATTACAAATGTGTGCGTGATTTCAAAAGTTTTTTTAACATCGGTTTAATTATTTAAGTTATCAAAATACAGAAGGTTTATTAAATTACAAAAGTTGACTTAATGTTCGTTTAATTAATGAAGTTATCTTAATACATAAGGTTTAGTAAATAAACTTTAGTTATTGTTATTTAAAGTAAAAAATTTTTTCTGAAGAGGAAGAATTGTATTCAAGATTCAAATGGTTCATTGTTAATTAATAAAACATCTGAAGTTCAAATTAGGCATCAAATTATTGGACCCGTAATAACAAAGGTCAGGAAAATTGTAAAAATGTTTAAAAGATCCCCAAACAAAAATGAAAATTATTTACAAAAGTACATAAAAGTTGAGTTTGGAAAGGTCATTTATTTAATCATGGGTTGCAAAACCTGATGGAGCAGCTTGTTGCTTATGCCAGACTGATTTGTGAAGTTAAAATTAAAAATCTTTTGTGTTAAAAAGACACTTCTACTTTTAGAATTATATTGCAACATTGATGATTCAATTAAGATGAACAAAAAGGAATGTAGAATGATATCTGATTTAGAAGTACATTTTACTTCCGTTAAAGCAACTGTGGTAGCACTTTGTTGACGAGACTCAACTTTACTTTCCTCTGACATTGCATAAGAATTTTTTTTGACAAAAATAAGAGTACAACAATCTGAAATCAAAAACAATTGTATGATGCTATGAGTCACCAAGTTAAAGAGAGGAGAATACCGTTAAGGAGCTTAGTATATCTTCATGGCCAGGTTACTTCATAAAAAGTTCCAGAGGTTTTTTTTACCAAAAACAAGTACCCAAAATGAAAAAAATTATGATAAACCTGATTAAGTGTTTAAACTCCGCAGATATAATAACAGCAGCAGACTTGTAGTAATAGTTGTGTTCAGTTGAATCAGGCTCTTTCAAGCCACGAATGTGGTAATGTCTAAACAATTTTTTTTTTTTTTTTTTTTGTTATTTACCTCCTCAAGGCCATGAAGGCCACTACAGATGAGGAGGCTACTCAATAGTGGTTATAACCCTCTCTCAACTCTATAACTCCGAAACACGAACCTCGGCGAACAAGGCCGCTGCGCGGAGAAACAAGTTGAGCGCGGTACTACCAGGGACGTGGTGGGGATCGAACTCGGAACCTCTCGCTTCTGAAGCGAGCGCTTTACCACTACACCACTACCGCATATTACCACTACACCACTACCGCATATACCGCAATTAGTGAACAATTGAATAAAGTCATGGAAAAAGGGTTGGCAGCACTACAAATGCAACCTATAAGGGTAAAAAAATAACCATTTTTTGAAAGTAGTAGCTCAAGGTGTGATCACCTTTAAGAAACATAATTATTTACTATCTATACGGCCTACAAGTGTGTAGTCTGAACAAGCATTCTCAGCTGCTGGGTTTTTATGTTCCAAAAATTAAATACGATTAAGCAATAAAATGATTTACGCTTTGATTTTTTAGGATAGTACTTTCAAAAATAAATATAACTCATGTATATTCATGCATGTTCATGTTATTTTTAGTTATTGTTTTCATTTATACTATGTGTTATCATTTTAAGGTATTTTTTTATAATTTAAATTACTTAGGTTCATTAATGAATGAAGTATTTTATTTATTATCATTAAATTAATCATTTTTAAGTGTTTGATGAATCCTTTAAACATTGGTTCTTCTTATGCTTCACTTTCTGCAATTGCGCTTTTTTCTATTCAATCCCGGGATTTCCTGGGAACAAGTTTCTCAATACCGAAATACCGGGATTGAAAATGTCCGGGATTTTTGCCATCCCTTTGTCACACTTAATTACATAGGAATTTCTAATATGTAACTTATTATTATTATTACTTTTTCTTAGATTGTCAAAAAAGTAGGTAATAGTCAGTATGTAGTTTGTACAGTCACAAAAAAAGTAGGTGATAGTCAGTATGTAGTTTGTACAGTCACAAAAAAAGTAGGTGATAATCAGTATGTAGTTTGTACAGTCACAAAAAAAGTAGGTGATAGTCAGTATGTAGTTTGTACAGTCACAAAAAAAGTAGGTGATAGTCAGTATGTAGTTTGTACAGTCACAAAAAAAGTAGGTGATAGTCAGTATGTAGTTTGTACAGTCACAAAAAAAGTAGGTGATAGTCAGTATGTAGTTTGTACAGTCACAAAAAAAGTAGGTAATAGTCAGTATGTAGTTTGTACAGTCACAAAAAAAGTAGGTAATAGTCAGTATGTAGTTTGTACAGTCACAAAAAAAGTAGGTGATAGTCAGTATGTAGTTTGTACAGTCACAAAAAAAGTAGGTGATAGTCAGTATGTAGTTTGTACAGTCACAAAAAAAGAAGGTAATAGTCAGTATGTAGTTTGTACAGTCACAAAAAAAGTAGGTAATAGTCAGTATGTAGTTTGTACAGTCACAAAAAAAGTAGGTAATAGTCAGTATGTAGTTTGTACAGTCACAAAAAAAGTAGGTAATAGTCAGTATGTAGTTTGTACAGTCACAAAAAAAGTAGGTAATAGTCAGTATGTAGTTTGTACAGTCACAAAAAAAGTAGGTAATAGTCAGTATGTAGTTTGTACAGTCACAAAAAAAGTAGGTAATAGTCAGTATGTAGTTTGTACAGTCACAAAAAAAGTAGGTAATAGTCAGTATGTAGTTTGTACAGTCACAAAAAAAGTAGGTAATAGTCAGTATGTAGTTTGTACAGTCACAAAAAAAGTAGATAATAGTCAGTATGTAGTTTGTACAGTCACAAAAAAAGTAGGTAATAGTCAGTATGTAGTTTGTACAGTCACAAAAAACTTTATAAAGAACTGAAAGTGACATTGAAATGCTCAACTCTCAGTTAAAAAATCAGCTATAACAGCATCTGCATCACAACTTTGAATGTGACCAACAGCTGGCTTTAATGCACATTAGAGAGATATAATATTTTAAAAGTTTCTTATTTTTTTTACTTCTTGAAAGGAGTTTCTTGAAAAAAAGTCTTTTAAAATCTTTAAACTTATAGTTCTGTATGTTTTTCTTGTTTTTCCAACGAAAAACAAGAAAAACTTTGAAAAAATTGAAAGATTTGATGTGGATTTTAAATTAAACCAAAACCTCATTTTTGAATAACCAAAGCATTAACTTTAGATATAAAAAATATATAAAGTAAAATTTAATATTATAAAAATATAAATATAATACTAAAGCTGCATTATTATTTGGTTATTTTTTATGTAATTCTTCAGTTAAGTGGGGTAAAATAAAAATATTTATTTGCGTTTTTGTGTTGCAAATACGTCTGAACACGGGTTGTACATCTCTAATAAATATGTTTAATGTGATGCACTCTACCACAGATTTTTTTAAAAATGTTTTTTTGAGGGTCTGGGTTAAGGTTTAGGGTTAAATATCAAGTTAGAATAACCTTAGCTTTGTCTTAACCCTTTTAAACCGTGACCTTAAATCTGATCCTAATAATAACACTATTAATCCTAAAACTCGCCCAAAGGGTGTGCTGTTTCAGACGTAATTGCAACAAGCCCAAATAATGCAAACAAATTATTTTAATTTACACAGCTTAGCTGAAGGATTACCATTTTTTCTTTTTGTCATGCAAGCTTTAGCTTAAAAAATACAATTTATATTAAAAACAAATATCAGGATTTATGAAAAATCCCCAGTATGTTTTTTTGTGTTCATAAAATCAAAATGTATTGTCAACAGGTGTGATTATGAACGCCCATCATAATGTCTTGGGGAGTGATCATTAGCCCTTTAAGTTGGTATTGACCTTGTTTGTAAAAACTTTTTTTTCTGTTGTACAGCGTTTTTCCCTTGATAAATGTTATTAAAATAGTTACTAGCAGTGCAACACTAGGCACCTGCTCATTCGACAAAACACTTATTTTGAGTTCCCAATTTTTTATTTATCATTTTTGTTTGATTTTGTTCTTTTTAACAAGGTTTCTTATTAATCTTGTTTTGAAAAATAAATGTCTTACTTAGTCAAAATAAATGTCTCATTTAGTCATTTTGTTATTGTTTTGATCTATCAACTAAATAACATTACACTGTTAACTTAAATTAAACAATTGTTAGGTTTTAGTACTTCTTGATTTAATTGATTTTTTTGTTTTATTTTGTTTTGTGTTATGGCAGTGTTTCACAGGAAGACGTGCAATCGCATGTCATTATATGACCAGGCCAATCACATTTTGCTTTAACAATTTGACTGTGGCTATTTCAAAAACTAAAAAAAAAAATATGTGAATTATACCTTAGGTGAGATAAATTACATCGAAACTTCTTAACAAACATTTTTATATTAGCGAAACGCTTTTAAATAAAATAACATTTACTAATAATGATTTTTTAAGTATCATTGACAATTGTATAAAATTTTTTTAATTTATGTTATATAAATTAATTAAGTATGCATTTTTTATAATAAATGTTATTAAAAAGTAAAAAATAATTTTCTTTTTATAAATGATGACTTTCTAAGACAACAAAAGTCTCTTTAACGAATTTTAATATAAGAATCATTAAAGTTAATACATTTAAAAAGATTAAAAAAATTTAATTGAAAAAAAGACAAATGTTTTTGAAAGCCATTAACATTAAATGAGTTTAATCTTTAATGCTTTTAAATTATTGAAACGCTTTTTATTTTTTTTATTTTTTAAAGTAAAGTTTTTAAAGTAAAGTTTTTAAAGTAAAGTTTAAGTAAGTTTTTTTGGCGCATTTTTAAATATTGAAAACATGTTGAAAGCTGTGGTCAAATTGTTAAAACAATGCATGGTCATATAATTGCGTGCAATCGCACATCTTCCTGTGAAACACTGTATTGAGTTAAATTTAAGTTGATTATTTCTAATTTATTTATACTGCGGATCATGCGTTAGTGGTGTAGCAGGTCTTATTTTAAATAAAGATTGCTTAACGCATTTGCCTGATGTGAATTTGACACAATTCTCTTAATTTTTTTGTTTTTTAAAGACATTAAATTTTTTAAATTACTGCAATAATATTAGTTACCACAAAACAAGTTTAATAATATTCAATATTTAAAGTTTTTATTATTACTATTAGGGAATGTTTATTTTCTTTTAATTTTTTTTCTAAATTAAATAATTCAATTTAATATTACATTTTTTAAAATATTTGATATAAACAAATTTCTTTCTTTTCTCAACATTTGCATAAATGAATTAAAATGTGTTAAATTTTTTTAAATGATTATTTCTTAAATTTCTTATTGCGGCTTTGCAACTAAAAATGATTTTTCATTTAAAAAAAAATTTGCATGTAACAAATTAGAAAATTGCGTTAATTTATTTACTTTATTTATTAAAAAAGTTTATTATTCTATTAGCAATTTTGTTGTGAAAGCAAAGATTATTTTTCCAAACACCATTTGTTAAAAATATATTGCTGTATATATCATTTATTAAAAAATAATCGCTGTGCTTTAACTTGCATCATAAAAATAAATAAATAAAGAATGTTAATAAATTTAGTTGCAAAGCCGCAATAAATTTCTTATTACGGCTTTGCAACTAAAAATGATTTTTCATTTAAAAAAAAATTTGCATGTAACAAATTAGAAAATTGCGTTAATTTATTTACTTTATTTATTAAAAAAGTTTATTATTCTATTAGCAATTTTGTTGTGAAAGCAAAGATTATTTTTCCAAACACCATTTGTTAAAATTATATTGCTGTATATATCATTTATTAAAAAATAATCGCTGCGCTTTAACTTGCATCATAAAAATAAATAAAGAAAATAAATTAACGCAAGTTTTTGCCAAAATATATGTTAAGAAATGAAAACCAAAAAAACAATTGCAATAAAAATTAGTTAATTTTTTTTTAAGAATAAATAAAATTTAAATATTGAACAATATTTAGTAATATTTTTAGATAAACTTGACAATTAAGTTAAACCCAACCATTAATTTTAATAAACTTATATATTTTTTTTTAATCAGAATTAAATCATATATTTTTTTAATCAAAATTAAAATATATATATATTTTTTTTATCAGAATAAAATTAGATATTTTTATTAAACTAGTTTTAAATTAAATCATATATTTTTTTTATCAGAATTAAATTGTATTATTATGATCTTTTCTTCAACCTTAAAGTATTAGTGTTTTTTAAGCGAAAAAGTCAATCATTACAATAAAATAAAAACAAAATAAAAATGAAATATCATGATATAAAATAAAGATAAAGTAAAATTTAACTTTTTTTTATTATTAATTTATTTTTTAATATTAAATATATTAAGTTTTTATATATATTTCTTTTATGGTTTTTTTTTACGTTTCATGTAATAACTTCGTATACAAAAAAAAAGTTTGTCCTTAACTATATGCAATTTTGTTTTCTGTTACTAGATATTTTGATAAAATATCTAGCTTATTAAAGATTAGACTTTTGTACTTTTTTTAATTTTATTTCAGTTTTTTTTCATTTGTAAATAGCGCTTATATCTAATATAATTGTCATTCAAACTTTTGTAACTTTTTTACATAATCGTCATTCAAAAGTTAATGTGAATTTTTTTATAATATTAATTACTTCTTTCATCTTACCGCTTATAGAATAATTTAAAGTTAAAAAATGATAAAAAGTCACTTAATGGAAATCACTCTAGGCGTATATAAAATAGCTTAAAGCGTATGTAAATTGCTGGCAGCTTAACACTTTAAAGCAAGGTCTGGTGTAGTGGTAGAGCGCTCTCTTCTAAAACAAAAAGTTCTTAGTTTGGTCCCCGCTACATCCCTGGTAGTACCACACTTAACTTGTTTCTTCAGGCAGCAGTTTTGTTTGGCTAGGTTTGCGTTCCTGAGTTATAGAGTTAAGAGAGGGTTGTAACCATAATTAGCCTCCTTGACTGTAGTGGCTTTCTCAGCCTTGGCGAGGTGAATTAACATTTAAAAAAAAACATAATTATAAATTGTTATTTACCCAAAGCTACAGACACATAAATTTTTATTTTTTTGTAGAAAATTAAGAATCTGCATTGTAAAATTAATCTCTTTAGTTTTAAGTTTTTTGAAAAAATGTGATAAAACAAAACAATTACTTCTATTTTATCATAAGCCCTTATATATAATATAATACTTTATAATATAATATAATAACAAAAACAACAGTCTTTTAAGTCAATTTTGACTTAAACTGGACTATTTTGGTTTATGATTTTTAGAAAAAACTGTGTTAGGAATCTTAAGTTAAATACTGATTAACTTTTTTTTAATGGCTGGAAATTGCGTTTTTACAATCACAATAAAATTGTATTATTCTTTATATGTGCAGATTTATTGTGTTGAAGCACTAAGCGACTTCAAAGCAGAACAAGAAGGAGATCTTACGTTTTTAAAAGGGGAGATCATCTATATTACTAAAGCAAAGTAAGTATGTATAAGTGTGTGTGTGTGTGTGTGTGTGTGTGTGTGTGTGTGTGTGTGTGTGTGTGTGTGTGTGTGTGTGTGTGTGTGTGTGTGTGTGTGTGTGTGTGTGTAGAGAGAGAGCAAGATGTGACGCATTTTTTTGATTCTTATTTTTATGGAAAAAAAATTGCAGGGGTCCCTTTTTTTGGGAAATATTTAAAAGTTCGTTATTTAAGCTACTAAATTTAACTTTAATGGCAATATCTTAATTCATATTTTAATTTCAGATTTAAATAGGATAATTAATAATGAAATTTAATGAAATTCTTTTTATTTTGGTATGCGTAAAAGTTCACAGACCTGGAGCAGTCCTGTATAAAAACTTCTTAGATAAATTTTTCTTCCTCAATTTTATCTTAATTGGTTTTAGTGTTATATATTGTCACAATAAGCATTGTTTATTTACGTTTATTATATTTAATTACATTTAATATTTGATATATATATATATATTTTTTTTTTTTTATTCTGATTCACTTCCAACTAGGCTGCAAGCAACCACTATTAAGTTGGGAGTTACTAGGGAAAAAAGTATTGAGTTATAGAGCAAGGAAACAGTTGACAGAAGATTTAAAAGAGTTGTAGGTTGTATCGGTCAGGAAAACATAAAGATGGAACAGAGTTCCAAAGAGTTGAAATGCGGGAAAAGAAACTAGATGAACAAAAGTTTTTAGAGCATGCAGGGACATATACAGTAAATGAATGAGGCTTAGATAGTTGGACTCACTCAGATAGAGTGGGTCCTACTACATTAACAATGCATTTTTTGATCTTGTTTAGAAGAGGAAAAGCATCATTAGAAGACCAGCCCAAATATGACAACAGTATTCCATACAGGGATGAATAAGTGATTTGTAGAAGTATGGAATGGAATCAGGAGTAAGAAAATGGCAGGCACAATAAAAAGAAGCAACCTTTATAGATGCTAATTTAGCAATCAAATGTATATATGGTTTACATTAAAGATCAATAGTAAATGATAATCCAAGAAGACGTAAAGCAGAGGACTCAGTGTCCTATATATATATATATATAATATATATATGCAAAAAAAATATTTGTACAGTTAAAAAAATCATTTTAAAGATTGTGTCAAAAGAGTTTTCCGTTAAAATTTTAAAATTTTTTTTTTAGATATGTTATCCAGTATTCTTTAAAAAACTTTTAACCTATTGAATTTTACACAATTTATCTAATGGTGCATAAAACTAACTGCAAAAAAATAATCATACAGTTCAAAAAATATGACAAATTGATCAAGTTCAATGGAAATAAGTATCGAGTGGGGTCTCCTTTAGCCTTGGTGGCCTCAGCTAGACAATTTGACATTCAGTTGACCAAATTTTGGGTCTCTTTTGTTGTTACATTATTCCATTCGCTCATTATAGCCTCTTTCAAGTCGTCTTTACTTCTGAATGCTCGGTTGCCAAGTTTTCTGTCCAAAATATACCACAAATTTTCTATTGGATTCAAGTCCGGACTTTGAGATCACCATTTCAAAACAATGATAATATTTGTGTCAAAGTATATCTTCCTTTTCTCAATTGTTAAGAAGCATAATCTGATTGGAACCTTTGCTAGTGTGGCTGGGAGATGACAAAAACGCAAGACCGCCAGTGCAATGGATCAAAATATCATCATCAATATGAAAAAAAATAGATATGTTTCGGCGCCTAAATTTTTTTTGAATACTGTGTGTACATATATATATATATATATATATACATATATATATATATATACACACAACCCTCAGAATTAGGGTCGGCATTCGGCAATGCCGACCTAACTGCACCTAAAAGTGTTTGAGGTCGGCAAAAAATGTATGTATGTATGTATATAAGGGTACCTTCAACCCCCCCCCCCCCCCTTTAGATTAATTATTCAAAACTCATTTTTTTCATGTGCTATGACTATCTTTTGTGATTAATTTAAGTTTAATTTTCCAATATTTAGTTCATACTCAGACTCATTTTCTATTGAATAGGTCCCTAATATTGTTTAAAAAAAATTTCTTTGAAAGTAGGTCAACTTATTACTCAAATAAAGGGAAATTTTATATAAATTGAAAAAAAAAAATTTTTTAAAGGATATCAAAAAACTAATAGAAATTTATGTTTTTTTATTTTTGCTATAAAAATTGTAGTTTTTTTGCAATAGAATCTAAAAAAGGATTGACACCAAAGATAACCACACCACATTAAAACACTGAGTTGTAATTTTCTATATAAAGGGGTTTTAAGGCACCGTAATATCTATATATGCATTCATATATAGAGAGAGAAAGGATGTCTTTAAATGATCGTGTGATTTCTTATTGTTCTTCTTATTGGTAATCAATTATGATGGGTAGAAATAAAACCTTAGTTGCACATTTAAAGCTAAATGTTTCTTTTGCCATAAGATTATGTCTAAAATTGAACTTGCACAACAAAGCATGTTAAACAGTTTCGCACATGTCCTAATAAAGTACTATATTGAAAATGTCTAGATAAATAAATCTTAGAATTAGATAAAAAATGCAGATAAAAAAATAAATTATGAATATTAAATATTGTATATTATTTTGTAATATTATCATATGGTATATTATTTTGTTTTTGTCTTCCAATTCTATTATGTATTTATTAGCATGAAATTGGCTGTTTGATAATTGTTTAAAATAATTATTAAACAGGTAATCCAAGGAGATGGAACATAATTTTATAAAAAAACATAATCATAATAAAAAAATTTAATGTTTGATGGAACTCCAAAAACATAATATTGATGTGATTGCTGTCACAACAATTAAATAAAGCAGTTTACATGTTTGGCAAGACACCAAAATTATAACATTGGCATTTAAAATAATTTAAATTTTTATAGTGAAGATGGATGGTGGGATGGAATAAACAAGAAAGGTGAAAATGGCTTAGTTCCAAGTACACTTGTTAAGGTATTTTAATTATTTAAATGTTACAATTAAAATATGTTTTACAATAGTTCTTTAATTAAAGCAAAAAAAATAAACTTTATTCTGAAAATTAAAACTAAAATTTCTTTTTTAATAGTTTTTAACAGCTTTATTTGTTTTAAACATCTAATATTTGTTTTTAACATCTAATATTTGTTTTTAACATCTAATATTTGTTTTTAACATCTAGTATTTGTTTTTAACAGCTTTTTTAACTTTGTTTGATTTTGAACATTACATTTGTTTTTAATTCTTATCTTTGTAATTTTTTTGTATTATGAAACTTGCTCTCAAAGTGCTTTCTTTAGTGAGACTCTTTATAATTGGTAAATATACATGCAATGATTAATGGTAAAATTGATGTGACTTGATGTGTCATTTGTTTGTGGTCCTTGGACTACTCTAGATGATTGGTTTTTTGATTATTTAGCAATTGCTTCTTGCTTGGTTATTAAGAAACATAACTTGATTGGATAAGCTTGCAATTTACACAACTGCTAAAATATTATTTTGCTCTAACGTGCATTAAAGCCTGTTGGTCACATTCAAAATTGCTATGCAGATACTGTTATATTTGATTTTTTAACCTAGAGTTCAGCATTTTAGTGTCCATTTCAGTTGTTTATGAAGTTTTTTATGGCTGTACAAACTGCATACTGACTGTTACCTACTTTTTTGACAATTTCTTTCTAAGAAAATATGTGAAGTTTTAGTAGGGCTCACCTTAATTCTCTATCTTGGACTCAAACTAGGGCAGTGGTGTTACACAAATTTTATCATGATATAAAATCTATCCAAAATAGAAATAAAAAAATGCATCAAGTCTTCTTATGCTGCTTGTTATAGAAATACTTTCTCACAGTTAATAAAATGCATATTTGTAAACAAAAAATGTTAAAATTATGCAAATTTACCTTTAGGCAGAAATTTTAAAAATTTTTTTGTAGGCTAATTAAAATCATTAAAGTTTTTTTGCATACTTTCCATAAGTAACTAGTGGAAACTAGTTATTTATGGAAAGTACATTAGCATGTATTTATACTTCATTTAAATTTTTCCTGTTACTTTTTACTTCTGTTTTTTTCTTTTTATTGTTATTTATAACTATTGTTGATATATTGTTAAGGTTGTGGAAGATAATACCAAACATAAGTTAAATGGTAATAATGTTTATTATTATTTTGTGTTAGTTAAATGTTATTTGTTATTTTTTATTATTGTATATGTTATATGTTGCATATATTTTATAGAGCATTATAGTATATGTTATATGTTGTACATATGCTATAACGCATTATATTATATGTTATCAAGCATTTTTTTGTTAATTACTATTAGGTTTTTTTGCATGTTTTTTCAAATAATTTTTTTTTTTCTTTTAACAGAACTTAGTAGCTCTACAAAAAAGAAAAGGTTCAGATAGAATTTTGTTTACAATTATTTACATATAAATATCAAAAAAAAATTAGTTAAAGTTAATATACACAGTAGAATCTCATTAATTCGGACTCTGAATGGGTATATATATTATGTATGACTTAAGGAATGTCTGACTTAAGCGAAGCTTTTGTAAAAAGAATTCTTATGTATAGAGAATTCAAAGGAATTGAAAGTTTGTCCGACTTAGTAAAAGTCCGACTTATCCAGGGTTTCTACTGTGTGTATGTATACATATATATATATATATATATATATATATATATATATATATATATATATATATATATATATATATATATATATATATATATAACGGGTAATAACTGAAAAAATGATTTTCATATCAGGCTATAATAAAAACGAATGTTTAGAAAATGAAAGTTATATTTAATTGAAGGTACATCACTTATCTTTAAGAAAAAATTAATGAACATTCGAATATGATCCATCATTAGCAGTTCAACGTAGTTTTATCATAATGTTGAAACAGGAGCACTGTACAGCATTTATATCAGTTTGAAGAATACATCTTTCGATTTGGATAATCAATTGTTTGCAATTCTTAGCTCTCCAGCTGTTTTTGTATACTAATGAACTCAAATATCCAAAGAAATCTTCAATTGGGCGACATTGAGGCAGGTTTGTCGGTTTGCATTTTTTTGGTACATATGGGATGTTTTGGCTTTCCAAGAAGACTTGTGTTTTTTTGGCATAATGTGGTGATGCTTTATCCGACCAGATCAAGTAAATACCATCTGAATGATATTTTTGAAGAAATGGAATCAATATTTTCTTTAAACATTGATTTTAGTATACTTCTTGATTAATAGCCAAACTACTTGGCTTAAACAATGGCTTGGAAATTCCCCTCTCAGATATGGCAATGTACATCATCACTTTCTGCTCAAACTTGTGTTTATATTTGTATTTTACTTTTGTAGGTGTTGTAGAACTTTTATCTGCATAATGTCGATCATTTCCTGGAACTTGCGTTTTGAAGAGGGAGAAGTAACTTTCGTCATCCAAAGCAAAACATCTCCAAAGTAATTTTGGGTCATCCAACGGCATTGAGATTTCACGGTTGATGTTTGTTGCTCAGTGTATGCCGGTGCTCTAGTTTTTTTTCGGCAGACTATTCCTTGTTTTTTCAACGATTTGAACTTTTCTGCAGCATCTCGTTGACTTATTGAATCATCGTTGTTAAAAGCACCTAAAGCATACAAAGTCTCTTCTTGTTCATTATTTTAGCTGGTCTTCCAATACCACTTTTACGATTGGTTGTTAAGGATGCCAAAATACGGTAAATAGTTGAAATTGGAACATTTTCGGTCTTAAAATGATTTTTAAGACCGAAAATGCATTTGATAGAATTTTACAATGCGCTCGAGTACTACATCTTGCTTTGACAGCATTTTAAACACAACTAAATTATCTGATGCAAAACAAAACATATGATAAGTTTGTAAACAGAGAGTATAGTTTCACATAGGAGTACTTTTCTTTTTTTGACTTTTGTGGTTTGATTTCAGAGGGTTAGAATTATTCTCATTTTTTAGTTATCACCCGTTATATATAATTGTAACTTGAAATGGGAAATAGATAACTGCCTAAATATCTTTTATATTGCATAAATATAAATCTACACTTAAAAAGATCCAAGCAACATTTTATTTGTATTTGTAATAGAATATTTTTATATTATTTAGTGGAAAAGAATTATGGGACAATACTTTGAGGAGAAGCTCTCCACCTGCTAAAGTATGAGTTTTAATTCATAATGGTTTTATTTAATGCACCAATATTACAGCAGCTTTCAAAAGTTTATACTCACTTAATAAATATTTAAAAGTTACGAAACTGTGCATAAATTTTTTTTGATTTAATAAGGTCAATAAAAAGTATTAAGTTTTTTGGTGATACTATTGTTTACTCCAGTAAGAGAAATTTATTATTGTTTTATAGACGCAAATATGATGCATCTAAAGCTATTGAAAGTACATTTTTTATAACCAATGAAAATATCTTCTTTTTTTTATTTATTATTTTTGTTTTAGTTAAAAAGTGAATTCTGTTTTGTAATTATTTAATTATCCAATTTAAAAAATAAGAAATATAATGACTAATGTAGTTTATAACCAATCGTACAATTAACCATATAAAAAGTAGCGCAAAATATGATATCAACTGCAACAAGTATTCAAAACTTATTATCATAGGGGATATTAATTATCAAGAGATTCGAAGGAATGATAATGGATCAACAATACTTAAATCAAACTGTGAACAGAGTGCTATTTTTATAGAGAACTTGAACGATAATTACATTCAACAGTTTGTATACAAACCAACATTCCAAACCGATGTCTCTAAACCAACAAATACACTGGATTTAATTCTATCTAACAATTATGAAAACTTGCATGACTTGCAAATACACCCACAGCTGGGCAAAATAAAACAAGTGCACTATATATTGAAATGGAAGATGGATATTTTGATAACAAATCAAAATATCAAAAAATTCAAATATGCTAATGGTGATAATGAAAAATTAAACCTAGCCTTTTCTAATGTTGATTGGAGTTTTATTTCAGATAATAGTACTATGGACAAATGCTACAAAAAATTCTTAATAAAGTATGATGATTTATGCAATACTTTCACACCTAAGAAACCTTCGTTCCAAAAAATTTCTCACTCTTTCCTAACATTCCTAAATTTATTTAAAAAATGATTAAATTAAAGCGTAATCAATGGCATAGATTAAGAGCAATGAATTTTAAAAATTGTCATTTCTAAATGAATATAAAATGATTAGTAGGATGATACCAGGATCTATAAAAAAAATTACTATCGAATATGAAAAGCAACTATCATTTGAAGTCAAAACTAATCCAAAGTTATTTTATTCATACGCTAAAACTAAACAAAGAACATTACCAAAAATACAATCAATAAGAGATAACAACAACATATTTACTGATAAAAAAGACATTGCAAATTTATTTAATAAATATTTCTAATCAGTTTTTGTGAAAGAAGATGGTAATTAGTTGCCTTATTTTGATAGTAAAGTTAATGCAGCGTTAAACTAGAATTAAAATGATACAATTACTCAAACATTAAATGGAGGAGAATTGCACAATCTTAATGAAAATAAATCTTTAGGACCAGACAGAGTTAGTCTGTATGTACTAAAAAATTGTGTGGAATCATTAGCTCTTTCAATTTCTCTTTTATTCAACAAATCATTAATCTTATCTTCACTACCTACTATGTGGAAAAATGCTAATACAAAATCAATATTTAAAAATCTATATATTTTATTATTATATTAAAGTATCATTTTATATATTTGTATACTTTTAGAAAGTATGATTCAAAAAATTATATTGAATCATCTGAAAAAATATGATTTGATTTCTAAACAACAGCATGGGTTTGTTAAACAAAAATCATGTACCACAAACTTGCTAGAATCTTTGGACATCATTACAAGTGCTGCTCACAATGGTAAGGGGGTTGACTTATTATTCATGGATTTTGAAAAAACTTTCTACAAAGTTCCGCATAAACAATTAATTAAAAAATTATCAGCCTATGGCATTAAAGGGAAGTTGCTAGCTTGGATCAAAAATTTTTTAATCTGTAGAACATAAAGAGAATCATGGGTGAAATTATATCTAATTGGTGTGATGTATTTAGTGGAGTGCCACAAGGATCTGTACTTGGTCCACTTCTTTTTATTATATATATAAACGATTTGCCTGACCGGTTAACCTCTAATTGTAAATTATTTGCTGACGACAGCAAATTAGTTTCAATTATTGACAATGATGAAAGCATTTCAAAAGCACTAAATCTACTTCAAGCTGACATTAATAAAGTAATCGACTGGTGTAATACTTGCGTAATGAAACTCAATAAAGAAAAATGTAAAGTCATGCACATCTGTGATAAAAAATTAATATCATTTGATCTAAAATGGCACAAGCAAGTAAAATCAGCAGTTGCTAAAGTGCAAAGGTCATTGGGTTTGATAAAAAGGATCATCTCGAATTTGCAGTACCAGTTTGGAACCCAACTCTAAACAATGACATAGTAGAACTTGAAAAAGTGCAAAGAAGATCCTCAAAACTTATTCGAGATAAAATACCTACCATATGAAGAAAGGCTTTGGAAATTAAATTTAACAACTTTAGAAAATTGAAGAACTAAGGAGGATTTAATATACCACTATAAAATAACAAATGGTTTACATTTGTTATTTTATAGTAATTGTGAATTGGTTTAAAAATCCCAAATTGGTTTCTCACTAACAACCGACAGTCTTTCATCAAACATATGTGGACATATGTTTGATGAAGTTTAAGTGTTCCTCAAGAAATAATTTCTTTAACAACAGAATAATGAAAAGCTGGAATTCTTTGCCTAACTATATTGTTTGTTCAAGATCCCTAATTTCTTTTAAAGCCAACTATGACAATTTATAACATTAACGGCTGCTATAGCATCTTAGTATGCTCTGCGACAATATATATATTGGTGTTACAGCACATATATTATTATTATAACATTTCTAAATAAGAAATAAATAATGCATAACTAAAGTATAAACTGTTGTCAAATGAATTATTGATTTTTAAATGCCTCAAAGCTGTGATAAGAAACAAAAATCTGAAAAGAGTTTTTCAACTAGAAAGTTGAAAAATCATCTGGAAGTATGACTTTGTTTTTACTGATAAATATAGAAAACAAATGTATTTATGTGTGTTGATGAAAATATAGAAAACAAATTTGTTTGACATGTGTTGTTTACTTTTTTTTGAGATTTTAAACAAGTGTTTAAAATTAAATAAAAAATCATTTTTTTAATTAGTATTTATCAAATTTTTTCAAACGAAAGTAAAATCAGACAACAGCTGTTTGTGTCATCATTTTTAAAGATTTTGCAACATCAAAAAGCTGAAAAGTCAATTAAGTAAACTATGCCCTTTTCTGGAATATTGCAAATACAAGGCACTTGTATTATTCATCCAGCACATCTTACTGCCAAATATTTTTAATTTGAGGAGCTGTATAGAGAAGGAGAATTAAAGCTGTTGTTGTGAACTTAAAGTGTTTAATCTAATTGAAAAACCAACTTATCTATCTTTCTATTGTTATGTTAGGTGGCTATCTGTATTAAATCTTTTGCATAGTTCCAATTTTTTAGTTTGTATCCTCAGCTGTCATAACTGCAATTGCTACAAGACTTTGGTTCGTTCACTAACATCATGCCAACAAGGCCAATAAAGTAATGGAAGCTTTTTGTTTTATTATATAAATGTGTGTATATATTTATATATATATATATATATATATATATATATATATATATATATATATATATATATGTATATATATATATATATGTATATATATATATATATGTATATATATATATTTAATATATGAACATCAAATTATTAATTAAATTAAATTACAAACAAACGGTAACGTCACTTTTTAATGGCTTCTTTAATTTTCATTAAAGCGAAATTTAAAGAAGCCATTAAAAAGTGATGTTACCGTTTGTTTGTAATTTAATTAATAATTTGTAATTAAAGCTGAAGATAGCATCTTCAGCAGTTTGTTTGTAATTTAATTAATAATTTATCATTAAAGCTGAAGATGCAGTTTAATTTAGTTAATTTGTCATTAAAGCAGAAGATCAATAACACTGATAAACAATTGAGTTTTAAAAGTTGTAGCTCTTGACTTGAACTTAGAGGATTAAAAGAGTTTTAGTTTTTAAAAAAGAGTGTCTACACCTGGTTTGAAGCATGCATCTGATCTTTTGAAAAAAAAACTGCACAGTGGGCCATAATATATCAAAAGTTTACTAAAATAGACGACATCTTGGTATTATTATGATTTATAGTATTTTATGTTAGAGACAACATTTGACAGCATGCAACAGTTCTTATATACTTCTTGTTGACCAGAAATGAAGCAGACAATTGTCGTTTTTCTTCAAAAATTAGTTGTACCAATCAAGTTCAGAATAGTTTTGTACCAATCAAATTCATAGTTTTGTTGCCATGAAAAATAAAATAATATCATAACAAATATAAAAACATGAAAAATAAAAGTCCTTGTTCTTTAGATATTATTATAAATAACATAAATTAAAGGTATATTTAGAAATTCTGCAAAAATAAATAAAATTTGACAACTTTTTTGTTTTGATTTACCCTTATGTTGATAAAACATTCAATGGTATAAAAAAATGTGAATTTTTGGTCACCAGGGTATGACTGTTATATATATATATATATATATATATATATATATATATATATATATATATATATATATTTATATTTATATTTAACTTTTATTTCGCTGATTAAACAATATTACAATTTTTCATATAAAATAACATCGTAAACATAAAAAACCTTTATAAAAAATGTTTTTAATCTTTTTTTATTTATAATATATATATACTGTTAAGTATACTGTAAGGATGATGCGTTTATCATCACAACCTTTTCATAGAGCCCCTTTAGTCACTCATTAAAATAAAAACACTTTAATTTTTAAAGTAAAATAAAAATTAAATAAAGCGAAACTCTTTTTTTTTTTTTTTTTTTTTTATTTTTTTTTAGTGTAAAAAACTGAATACAAAAAAAAAAAGTTAAAACACATGAGAAGAAGAAAAAAATAAACATATATATATAAAAATAATGTATATAAAAATATATATATAAAAAATATATATATTTATTTATATTACTTGAGATTTAGATTAGCATATTAATAATATATTCTTTTCACTTTATTTTATATTTTAGTTACTTTATTTTTTTAAATGCCAACTTTAATCCAGCCATTCCTTTAGACAGCCATTCTTTTAGACAAAACATTAAAAATAGAAGAATGAAAAAAAAAATTTTTGTAATAAATTTTTTTTTAAATGTGTATCTATATATAATGTCATTTGAAAAAATCAATATGTTTCATTTTAAATAGATTGGTGTTACAGATGTGTTAAAAGCAATGAAAGCAGTGCCTTCTGGTTTTCGCAATTCAACATTAGGCAAACTCTACAAACTTGGTAATAGATACAATGGAAGTCAACTATATATTTTTGTTAAAAAATTCCACTCATGATATCTTTATTTGTAATAATTTTATTTTGCAGAAGTTAACAGGGCCTCATCATGGGTACATCCAAAGGCAAGCAGTTCTAATGTACAGTTTGATTATCTTTTTTGGGACAACATCAATGAGCAGGTCAATGAAAGTAGTTGTTGATTATTGTTATCTTTAGCAATTATTTACAGAAAAATTTAGTCAAATAATTTAGTAAACTTTTTTTTTTTAATTTAATTTACTAATTAATAATAATTAAGCCCAAAAAAAGTATTATAATATTAATGTGTTAGTGGTGTAGTGGTAGAGTGCTCGCTTCATAAGAAGTTCTGAGTCTGATCCCCCACCATCTCCCTGGTATGACTGCACTCAAATTCTTGTTCCACGCATGCGACCTTGTTCGTCAAGTTACATGTTTTCGAGTTAAAAAGTTGAGAAAGAGTTGTAACCATAATAATAATATAGCCTCCTCAATTATAGTGGCTCTCTTGATCTTGGAAAGTGAATAACATTTAAAGTGTTTTACCGATTTTAAAAAGGCAACTTTAAATAATTGTTAATCAAATTTTACTGATGTAGTTACTTTTTCCTATTTAAATCAATTTGTAATGGCTTTGTGTATTCCTTCATATTCAAATGTATAATAAGTTAGAAAATGTTTTGTTGTTTTTTTAATGAGATTAATTTTGATAGTTACTCAATATAAAAAATACCAATAGTACTATATATGAGAAATACCAATAAACGTGAAAAATTAGTAATATTTATGATATTTTAATCCCCATATTAAACTTGTTATCACGGCTATGATTTTTTTTCTTCTGAAAATATATGTAAATAAAAAGTTAAAACTGAGTTTACTTGTTTGTATCCTTACAAAAAGTTATAGATTAAAAATAATTTAAAATCTTTGAAAAAACCAAAAAATAACTTTTTCGGGAGACTTGGAACAGGGGTTAGGGTTAACATTTTGGGCTAAAATTTGAAATTTAGGGTTTTTACGCTACCCATCACCAGAAAACAGCCAGGGAGATCAACATTTTTAAACTTTGGTTTTTTCGGAATATCCTAATATATATATATATATATATATATATATATATATATATATATATATATATATATATATATATATATATATATATATATATATATATATATATGTATATGTATATATATGTATATGTATATATATGTATGTATGTATAAGTATATATACATATATATATATATAAATATATATATATATACATATATATATATATATAAATATATATATATATACATATATATATATATAAATATATATATAGAGAGAGAGAGAGAGAGAGAGAGAGAGAGAGAGAGAGAGAGAGAGAGAGAGAGAGAGAGAGAGAGAGAGAGAGAGAGAGAGAGAGAGAGAGAGGACAGGGCAGGCAAAATCTATGCGTCTCTGGAGAAGCTATCAATTTCTGTGCCAGCCAACAACAGTTAATTTGCTTTTTATTCCAGTTTTAATTTTTTGCAACTGTTGCAAATGCAACTGTCCATACTTTTTACTACAGGAACAATTTCTATAAAATTTTTTCCATGTTTTATAAACTACAAATGCTATGTGTTAATATTATTTTATATTATTTTAATGATTATTTTAATGTTGTTATAACTTCTTTTGATTATAACTCCTAAATAAAAACATTGACAAACATTTTATTTCCTCGCTACTTTGCTTAAATGGTTTTCTATATTATTACAAACCTGTTTTCAAAGTTTCTGTTACTGATTCATGTTATTGAATAAGTAGATATTTAAACTAAATCAATTTTCCTTGGCACATTTGGTGTTTTCTGTTCTAATGGAACAAGTAGACCTTTGATATTGGTTTTGTTAAATAATAACAACAATAAATCCTTTTTAAAATTGCTGATTTATAATGGCACCTTTATGATTGCTGATTTATAATGGCGTCCCCTATGATTGCTGATTTATAATGTCACCCCTATGGTTGCTGGTTTATAATGGCAACCCTATATTTTATATACTTAATATATTATTTTTTTAAAAGAATTAAACATGAAAATATTTTGTTGATATTTTTTTTAATACTTAGTTACGTTGTCAATCTGTTAGCATATGCAGAATAATTTCTTTAATTTCTGCTCGTTCAATTCCAATACCAGGTGTTGGTAAGATAACTGTTATGCTAATTTTAATATAATAATTGAAGAGTACACAGGAAAAAGAGGCATAGTCACATTAAAAAAGTTTTTAGAAAACAATATATATTTTCTCAAAACTTTTTTAATTAGTCACTATTCTTCATATAAAAAAAAGAAGTCTAAGTATTATGGGAAAAAAATCATTTTATTTATTTAAGGTTTACATTTTTAATAAAATTTTTTAATTTTTATCGAAAAAAATAATCGATATATACTTTCTCAAAACTTTATAAATGTGACTATGCCATTTTTTCCCCTGTGCTCTTCAATTTTTAAAAGTTTAGTTAAAAATTAAAAACCATTTGCCTTTAATTTTGAACTGTTTATATACAATAAAAAATTTGAATTTTATATACAAATAAAATATATATTTTGTGTATACATAAAAAGTCTTTAGTAAATGTTAAACTTATAAGTAGTCTTGAATATTCAACTTTTTTCAGGTATAAATATTTTAAGCAGACATATTTACATTGCACTATGGGACAATTCCAAGGTTTTCATTTAAAAAATCTTTTTTTGTTTTTTTAGTTTAGTTTTTTTTTCTTTATTTTGAGCTGTACTTGTTCACGAACTTTGTATAAAATCTCTTCTTTTTTTTATTAAAATCTTAAATTTTTTATTTATTTTGTGAGTTCAGATTTTAAGCAACATTCATGTTGTTCGAGCTGTTCCAACCAATATTGAAGAAAACTGGGCTTTTACCCCAAAGGTAAAAGTATTAGTGAAGTTTATTGTTATGTAAAATAATATTGTTTACTTTATTGTTTACTTTGTTATTTTGTACTACAATTTGTGAATAATAAAGTATTATATATATATATATATATATATATATATATATATATATATATATATATATATATATATATATATATATATATATATATATATATATATATATATACAGGGCCGTACCAGGCCAACTTTGAGCTTCGGGCAAGCAAATAAAATTGCGCCCCCCTCCCAAAAAAATATACAAAAAACACATTATATATATATATTTACATGAAAAAAAATTAATTATTGATCACAAAATTTATCGCATCAAGTTAAAAGAACAATTTGTCACCAATGTTTCACAAACTTCAGTTCAAGGTCACTTTTCTGGCTTTTTTGGAGGCAAAGTCACTAATGACATCATCAAAATCAAGTGCGTTGGCCACTTCATGTTCAATTGAAACTACTGCCAGACAAGACAAATGTTCTTGGCCCGTAGTTGATCTCAAATAGTTTTTTATGATCTTAAGTTTACTGAAACTTCTTTCACACGTGGCAACTGTAACTGGTAAGGTGATGAAGATGCGAATAGCAATTGCCGTGTTAGGATAAGTATCAGTCAATGAGTATTTATGAATGAGCTGCAAAATGTCCATCGGGCTAGATTTTTCAAAGTTTTCCATCATGGCAGCAGCTTGATATTTAAAGCTTGCCATTTCTGACTTTAAATCTGAAGAATCTAAATCTGCCTTGTAAATTTTAGACAAATTTTTGGCTTTAGTTTCAAGTTTATCCACTGAACTTTTGGAGAGAGAATGTCCACTGAGGAAGTCAAAATCTGAGGATACTGCAGACATAGCTTCAAACCGCCACTCAATTTGTGTGAGAATGCTGTCAAACACAAGGTTGCACTGGGATCCGAAATCTGTTTCTGGTGACAAACGGCAAAAGTCAACTTCAGCTTCATAAAGTGCCATCTGCTTCACTTTGCGCTTTCTCTTCATAGGAAAGTCTCCTTCAATTCCAATTTGGATAGCTGTTTCTGCAGCAGCTTTGATAATGTTGTCCACCCCAACATCTCTCAGATTCTGAATGGAAGCCTTCAGTCCTTTCATTTTTTTTGCTGCAATGTCAATTGAAATGTTTTTAGACTGAAGCAGTTTGTTTTCCCGGTCAATTAAAGAATGAATTTGACACCAAAAATCCAAAAAACACAGAAAACTGAAATCAATTTGAATGATGAGCTCTTTTGCACTGCAAACTGAGACAGCATTTGTCTTGGGAATGTGAATTATGGATTCCAAAACTTGAAGAACTTCTTTTATTTGTCTGTGTAATGGGATGATTGCTTCTTTTTTGGCAGACCATCTTGTATCACTATTTCCCTTTTGTGAGATGGTCAATGTTTTCATCAGTTTTTCCCATCTTAAGGTAGAACTTGAGAAAAAGTTAAAGATGGCTTGAACTTTTCCTAAGAATGTAATCATGAGTGGAGAAACTTCAGCACCATGGACACCAACAAGGTTCAAAGTGTGAGCTGCACATGGAACAAATCTTGCAAACTCATTTAGAGAATGGATGTGAGCTTGGACGCCATTATATTTTCCAGACATATTGGCTTCATTGTCGTAACCTTGGCCCCGACAATCAGAAATGCTCAGGCCATCCTTCTCCAGTTTTTCGGTGATTTCAGCTGCAAGGCCCTTTCCAGTTTTTTCGTGAGATTCAATGAAGTCCACAAAGCTTTCCTCAATTGTACAGGTTTCCTCAGTGATGTGGACATACCTGATTATTTGGGTCATCTGCTCTTTGTGGGAGGCATCTGGAGTGCAGTCAAACAAAACAGAGTAGTATTTAGCTTCTCTGACATTTGACAAAATTTCATTCCTGACTTTCTGCCCAAGTAATTCAATCAGCTCATTTTGAATTTGAGGAGTAAAGTAGGATGTTGTGGTTTTCTTTGCCTTAACGGATGCAACGTGTTCAGCCACTAAAGGATAATAATGGCTTATCAGCTCAATTAAGTTCAGAAAGATGCCACTGTTTTGCTCTCCAATTACTTCTGTTGAACCCCGAAGGGCAAGATTGTTCTTGGCACAGAACAAAATTGCATCAACAATCACTTTCAAGATATCTCTCCACTTTTTCATCTCTCCGTTGATAACTCTCTGCAGATCAGAATCCAAGGTCTTTCCTTCCTTGAGATTTTTTTCCAGATTTTTCCAATAAGAATAGCATCTTTAGTGTTCATTGCTGTTTTCGTGTTCTGGAATTCTTGGGTTTAGTTTTTTCCAGTCACAAAATCCTTTTGAAATTTCTGAAAAATTGTTGGTTTTTGTCGTTGAAAATAGCAGACAGCAAAAACAAAACAAAGAATCTTTTTTGTTGCTGTACAGCAGCCAGTAGCGAACAAATTTTTCACCATTGGGATGAATTTTTTCATACCATTTTGAGCTGAAGTGTCGCATTCTGTTGTCAAAGTCACAAAGTGTGTTTGGGAAAAATTCTCTTCTTTCTTGCTCCGGCCCATGCTGAATCAAAAAGCACCTTGTTTTATCTGTCATTTTAGGCCATGTAGCTGGATCACTGTGTTGAAAGTTTTCTCTTGAGGTTGCTGAGATTTCAGGAGGAAATTCACTGTTGCCCATTTCAATTGGTTTGGAAAGCTGAGAATTTCTATCTTCTTGTGCTTCTGAATCATTTGGTCCAAATTCGTCTTGACTTTGGCCAATGAAAATCTCCTCTTCAATTAATTCCAATGGATGATATGAATTTAAGTCAGTAATTAAAGATGTAGCAGCAACTTCAGCTGTTGAATCATTATCAACTTCATTGTAAATATCCTCTGAAATAATTTGTTTTTCCACAGAAGAGTTTGTTACCAACCACTTCTTGAAACAATTTCTTAGTTTTGCGTCACTTTCAATACGGTCTCTTCTTTTCTTCTTAAATTCAGCACCAGATAATTTTTTTGCACGATTCATTGTAAAAAATAATGTTCAGAAAATACAACTTTTTATTTTTTAATTGCGCTCTTCTATTATTTATTTTTTCTTTTTTCTCTTCTTCTCCCTCTTTATTTTTATTATTATTTGCTTACTTTACTTTCTTTAGCTTTCATTTCATTTGTTTCTTTATTTAAGCCGCTTAAATTAAGCGTTCTTTTTTTTAAATTCGAAGTTCTTTTTGTCTTTATTTTTTTCTTTTTAGAATAATTTTTAATGTGTGCGTTAAATTAATTTATATGATCCTTAATGAATCATTTGTTCATATTATAAATAATTATTGGTTTTTAATTGTCGTTCTTAAATTCAGCGCCAGATAATTTTTTTGCACGATTCATTGTAAAAAATAATGTTCAGAAAATACAACTTTTTAGTGTTTAAGGGCGCTCTTCTGTTTGGTAAATGAGCTTTTATTTTAAAGTTCGTCAGGAGGCGCAATTTTAATTAATTTTCTTATCAACATAAAAGTGACGCCACGCAAATTAGTTTCATGATGTGAAAATAAATTAATTAATTTGAGGAATTTTGCGCCCTCCCAATTTTGGCGCCTCAGGCCGCAGCCCGGCTGGCCCCGCCCTTGGTATGGCCCTATATATATATATATATATATATATATATATATATGTGAAGACCTCAGTGGAAAAACCGGCATTGTCACATTTAAAAAGTATTGAGAAAGTATTTATTGATCATTAATAAAAGTCTTTATTTAAAGCAAATGAAACTAAGCAATTTAAAAAAATTTTCATTATAATTATTTTATTTAAAATTTATTCAAAAACAAAACATTTTGTAATTTTTTATACAAAAATTTTTTTTTCTTTGCTTTAAATAAAGACATTTATTAATGATCAACAAATACTTTCTCAATACTTTTTAAATGTGACAACGCCGGTTTTTCCACTGAGGTCTTCATATATATATATATATACATATATATATATATATATATATATATATATATATATATATATATATATATATATATATATATATATATATATATATATATATATGTGTGTGTGTGTGTGTATATATATATAAAATGTCAGTGTATTCCGCAAATAGAGTGCTCAATGTTCTTAAAGAACAGAGCAATAAATTAGTAAAAACACTTATCTAATTTTATCTTTAACATGCTTCTCCATCAATAGGTTTATCAGGAAGCCTGATGAACCTACTGATGAAGAAACATTATGTTGAAGATAAAAGTTAGATAAGTATTTTTACTAATTTATATATATATATGAAATTTTTTTTCATAGAAAATAAATATTAGATTATAAGATCAGCATAAATATTATATATTTTAATATAAGTTTGTTGAATTAACTGTTGAAATTTGTGAACTGATATAAATTTGTAATCATAACTGTAATATGTGATTGTTTGCTTTTTATTGTTTGTTTGTTTTTTTAACATTAGGTTACAAAAATGATTCCAAGTTTATATGATGGAGAAGTTATAGTGCGTGCAAATATTCAAAATAAAGATGTTTGCAAGTTGTTTTTTATTAAGAAAATGCTTTTGTTATTGTTATTTTTATAATGTTATTATTTTTTTTAAATAATAATACTAAAAATTATATCACTTTATTTATTTTTAGTATTGGATCTATGATTTTTGTTGTTGTTGTTATTTTTTTCTTTTTTTTATTGCAATTCTTTTAGGTGTTTTATTTGAATTAAACTACACTTATGTCAGACTGGTATTTTTTATTTTTAATTTCATTTTATATATATATGCATATATTTTTTATTATATAAATATTATAATAATATAAATAATACCAGTACTTAACTTTTATTATATTTTTCTTTATGTTTATTTCGTATGTTATTTTCGTAAGTGAAATATTGTGTCATGGTTCCTAAGTAAAAAAAATTGATAAAGAAGTTTTATATGGAACAACTAAAAAATTTAATTTGACACAAACAATCAAAATATGATAGCATGTAAACAAATTTATAATATAAATATTTATATTTTTATTAAATTGCTATGTTTAAAAAATATTATGACAGTTTTTAGTTTTAACTTTATTGATTTTTTATTATAATTTTGTAAAGTTTCTTTCATAAACTTTTTTTATTGTGACATTTTTTTAGTCAACCGGTGAAGTAAGTGATATCTGTTGTGGTTGGGCATCTCTACCCCTTTTCGATGAAGTTGGAGCGCCTGTTGAAAATAAGTATTATTTTAGTAATATTTTAGTAATATTTATTTTTTTGGAAAATGATAATTATTTTTATTACAAACAATTAAAAAGTTAGGTAAGCATTTTCAGTAAGCACTTTTGACCTTGTTGAACTCTAGTTTGTGTTTGTCTTGGTTCAACATTAATCTGGTTTGTCTTAGCCATTTTAGCAATCTGGTAATTAGTTGACTTTGTTATTGTTAAAAGGTTATTTGCCAAACACATTTTACTTTGAATCTTTGAATTTACATGAAGTTTAAAACGTGTAGAAAAATCATGTGTTAAAAGTAGAAATCTGCATAAAATACTAAAAAATAAAATCTGCATAAAAAATACTATGAAAGTTTTACTATTTTGCTTGATACTTTTCACGTTTTTTTTTTTTTTTTATATGTGTAAGTCAAAAATGTATATTCATATATATATATAAATATATATATATATATATATATATATATATATATATATATATATATATATATATATATATATATATATTTCCAAAGTTTCTCTTCAGCACAAAATGAGTAAATATTCTAATAAATAAGACTATATTTTTAATTTTTGTTAAAATCATTTATTTTATTAATGAACCATGTAAAAATGACAATTTCAATCTAGTTCCTTTTAACATTATCGGTTCTTTTATCTTTTTAAAACATTTGTTACATTATTTAATTGCATTTTTATTGTATTTTTTATTATAAGGTCTCTATTAATTCAACTTAATAATGATGGCTATGATATAGTCGAAACATGTATTTACAAAAATTAAAAAAACTTTTTTATTTATTAGAATATATATATATATATATATATATATATATATATATATATATATATATATATATATATATATATATAATATATATATATATATATATATATATATATATATATATGTATGTATATATATAAATGAATATCAGGGGCTATTCTAGGAAAATAAATTGGGTGGTGGTACCCCTCTGTCCCAGAGAAATTTAGTGGAAATATTGCCGAATATCAGCATTTTTTTACAGAAAAAACAATATTTTCCTTTAAAAATGTAAAAAAAAAAAAAAAGGGGGGGGGGCTCAATTTTTAATTTCGGCAGCACCCAAATACAGTCGACGCTGTCGAAAACCATCTAGAATAGCCCCTGTATGTATATAATATATACATGCATACATACATGTACATTTTTTTCATTTCCTTTTTTTTGGGAAAAAACTGTATAGATTTAAATTGACAAAAAAACAGTTGTATATCTACTATAGTCTATCCACTATGTGGTCTAGATGTCCACTATAGTATGTATATTTATTATACACACACATATATATATATATATATATATATATATATATATATATATATATATATATATATATATATATATATATATATATATATATTATATATATATATACAACCCTCGGAATTAGGGTTGGCATTCGGCAATGCCGACCTAACTGCCGGCCTGAAAGTATTTGAGGTCGGCAAAAAATTGCCGACCTCATTTTTATGTTTTATGGTCAGACCTTTGCATCAAATAATTTTTGCCGACCTGATGCCGACCTCTAAAAGATTGAGGTCGGCAAATTATTGCCGACCTCAAATTTCCTAATTCCGAGGGTTGTATATATATATATATATATATATATATATATATATATATATATATATATATATACACACACTCTATATATATGTATATATAATATATTGATACTTATAAGATATTGCATACTTTGGTGATCAATCCGATGGTCTTCCAGGGGCTTCATACATCAATTAACTAAATAGTTAGTACATACATCGACTGACTAAATAGGTAGAAGATATGTGTATCCTGTATTTTCATGCATTGACTAAGGATTTGAGTGGGACAGTAATCCTTTTTTATATATAGATGTTTTTAGAAATTTTATACTATTGCATTAGTTTTTTAATCCTAAATGTAATTTTGGGATTTCCAAATGTTACTTTAGGAGTTTTGAGTTGACATTAAAAGGTGGAACACCATTTGAAAAAGGTGTGGTTCTTGACATGACACTGTCTTTAAACTGTAAGTGATTTATTTTATTTTTAGTTATATACTATTGGTTATTTAACACATAAGCATATTGTTTTAATATCTTTTTTTGTTTTAGTATCTTTTTTTAATTTCTAATAGCCAATCAATCATTTCTACAGAATTTAATTCATTTCAATCGCCAACCAAGAATTATTGTGAAAACTACAAATTGTAGTAAATTAGACAAAGAAACATTCGAGTATTTTTGTTTGTATTGGTTTTAACAAAATTTATTTTGTAATAAAGTTTTTTTTGTGTTTTATTAAAAATTATTCCTAAATGTTATGCAAAAGTTACTTATAAAAGTAAAACTTTATATCATTTTAGTTTATTACCAGATACATTAGTCACTTGTCAAAAGTACTCTCGATTTATTGGTTTGTATCGTCACCATGCAGCTTTATTGTGTTGTAAAGAAGAGATTATTTCATCAGGTACACTAGTTTTATTTATTCGTACCCAATCAATACTATAATGTATAACAATAATATAATGTATAACAATAATATAATGTATAACAATAATATAATGTATAACAATAATATAATGTACAACAATAATATAATGTATAACAATAATATAATGTATAACAATAATATAATGTATAACAATAATATAATGTATAACAATAATATAATGTACAACAATAATATAATGTATAACAATAATATAATGTATAACAATAATATAATGTATAACAATAATATAATGTATAACAATAATATAATGTATAACAATAATATAATGTATAACAATAATATAATGTATAACAATAATATAATGTACAACAATAATATAATGTATAACAATAATATAATGTATAACAATAATATAATGTATAACAATAATATAATGTATAACAATAATATAATGTACAACAATAATATAATGTATAACAATAATATAATGTATAACAATAATATAATGTATAACAATATAATGTACAACAATAATATAATGTATAACAATAATATAATGTATAACAATATAATGTATAACAATAATATAATGTATAACAATAATATAATGTATAACAATAATATAATGTATAACAATAATATAATGTATAACAATAATATAATGTACAACAATAATATAATGTATAACAATAATATAATGTACAACAATAATATAATGTATAACAATAATATAATGTACAACAATAATATAATGTATAACAATAATATAATGTATAACAATAATATAATGTATAACAATAATATAATGTACAACAATAATATAATGTATAACAATAATATAATGTATAACAATAATATAATGTATAACAATAATATAATGTACAACAATAATATAATGTACAACAATAATATAATGTATAACAATAATATAATGTATAACAATAATATAATGTATAACAATAATATAATGTATAACAATAATATAATGTATAACAATAATATAATGTACAACAATAATATAATGTATAACAATAATATAATGTACAACAATAATATAATGTATAACAATAATATAATGTACAACAATAATATAATGTATAACAATAATATAATGTATAACAATAATATAATGTATAACAATAATATAATGTATAACAATAATATAATGTATAACAATAATATAATGTATAACAATAATATAATGTACAACAATAATATAATGTATAACAATAATATAATGTAATATACAATATATTTAATAATAAAAAAGTAATATTAAAATTTACTTTGTAACAACTTTTTGGTTTACATTGTGTATGTTAGCTTGAAAAATAATAGTGGTGCGTTAATCATCTTGACATCTCACCATGGTTACTAATTAAATCTTCAAAATTAAAATTTTAGTAGCTAAAATTTTAGATTTAGATACTAAAATTTAGATATTAAAAAAAATCTGCATGTTTTTAAAGCTAAAAAATTTTTTGTTATATAATTTTTATTTTACTTTCATGTTGTTGTTGTTTTTTTTTGAAGGAGGGGGAGGGAATGCTCAAAACCCTCAATTGATTTGGAATGTTAAAAAACTTCAATTGATTGATAGTCTTCTTGATATCTAACTATCCTAGAAAGATAATATATTTTGTTTTTTTTGTTTGTATGTAATATACACTTTTTTTTGTTTGTATATAATATATACTTGAGACATCAAGTATAAGCAGTTGTTAACTTTCTGTTTTGTTTTTTCCAACATTTAATCTTTATGTCGACCATTTTACCAGAAAATCTTTAAAGTTTTATATATAGATAATTTTACTTTCATGTTTTAACAATTGATTTGTCTTGTAACTTTCACAGTTTTCAGTCAAATGAGAACAATGATATATGATATAGAAAAGATGATAATGTCTAAATAGAATCTAGGGTTTACAACAGGGCTATTTAACTGACGGCAATGATCACATTTGGCCTAGCCAAATTTAGCAAGTGGCCCTCTAAAAATTTTTGAAATTTAAAAAAAGTTAGAAAAAATTATTAAGTTTAATAAAAAAAAAAAATCAGACATGGTTTGTGCTAACATACCCATTTTTTTATTAGTAAAAACACATCCATTTGTTTCCATAAGTAATCAAAATTACCTTTTAGTCTGATCAAAACTGGAAATAATTTGCTGGATGCAAATAAAGCTGTAAAGACAAACAAATAAACAAGATGGAGGAGTTCTGTAAGTATTTACATAAAGTAAAACATTGTACATAAAGGCGGCTTTCCACGGAGCGAATTAATTCGCGCGAAGCGAATATTTTCGCCAAGAATAACTCTGCGCATGCACACAAAGATTTTTTTTATCGCTAGACGAAAAGTTTCTCTTCGCAAAATAGTTGGATCGACTTCTACTTTTTTTGTAGCAAATTTTTTCGCTTGAAGAAAGGGCCAATCAGAACCTTTGAAATAAGCAAAAATGGCACATTCGGCATGTAAAAAAACAAACACAACAAAATTATAATGGCCGACAATAGTAACGCGTTTATTCAGTGGTTTAAAGAAAGAAATGTAAACGTTGATTTATTGGAAACTTTATTAAATGCTTCTCAAAATGAAGCTGCAATCACGAATGAAGAAGTAGTTGGTGAAGTAGACGAAAATAAAGAGAATGAAAGCGATAATTGTATGGCTGTTGAATTCGATATAGATAATTTTCTAGAAGCTGTTCGTGAGCTTCCAAGCTTATGGGATGTTAATCATCGCACATACAAAGACATATTAGTGAAATTAAATTCGTGGAAAAAACTTGCATTGAAATTTTGTAAAGATGAGGACTTCCTTCAGAAAAAGTTAAAAAATCTGAAAGACACACTAAAAAAATGTTTAGATAAACGTAACCGTATGACTGGATCAGGAGCAGCAGCCTCAAACTTACCAAAATGTAAGTTTTTTGATCAAATGTCATTTTTACATGAAAAAAGTGCGAACAAACCAACGGATTCTAATGTAGATGTTGTTTCAGATTTTGTTTCACCGTCATTCCACTCACAGTGTGGTATTTTACCATTAAGTCCAAGTGTCAGTAGTTGTAGCAGTGAATTAATTATAACTGAAAATCGAAAAAGATTAAGCTGTACAAGACCATCCATTCCAAAAAAAGCACGGATCAAAAATCAAAATGATGAGTCATTGTCACAATTGTCACAATCATTAGTAGAGTGTGACAAGATGATAAAAAAGTCAATGGAAGATGTCGAGGAAGATGAAACAACCCTATTTTGTCGAAGCCTTATTCCAATGATGAAAGAACTCCCAATAAAAGAAAACAGACGGGCCATGATAAAGATAAGAACGCTTCTTTTCATTATGAAGTATGGCGAGCATGAAGAAATTTAGAGTAAATTATAATATAAGTTATATAAATATACATATATATATATATATATATATATATATATATATATATATATATATATATATATATATATATATATATACATATACATGTATGTATATATATATACACACTTACGATAAAGTGTTTAGGTATATATTATTATATATATATAGGTTTATATTAGGTATATATTATTATTATTATATATATATATAATAAATATATACATAAATATATATTATATATATATATATATATTTATATATGTATATATATATGTATATATATATATATATATATATATATATATATATATATATATATATATATATATATATATATATATACACTTACGATAAAGTGTTTAGGTATATATTATTATATATATATATAGGTTTATATTAGGTATATATTATTATTATATATATATATATAATAAATATATACATAAATGTATAAATGTATTATATATATATATATATATATATATATATATATATATATATATATATATATATATATATATATATATATATACATATATATATATATATATATATGTATATTATATTATATTATAACTTACTCTAAAAATCTTTTTATCATATCAGTTGTTAACATTACTAACTTTGTCTTAATAAAATATCAGAATATAAAGTGTCGTAATGTTTTGACAAATAGTTGATAGCAACTACCCTTAAACTACATGGTTTACTATGGAGACTTTTTACCTTAAATTTATTTTTTTAAATCTACTTATGTATTTTATATTTGCTTTTCACCTAAATGTTTTTAAATCTACTTTTATATATTTTATATTTGCTAATGCCTTATTTTTATCTGTGTTACAGATACAAATAAAATAAATTATACGTAATAACATTCAAATGAATTTCTAAATGTTTATCAAGAGTATTAACATATATATTTAAATCCAGAAACTTTATGGAAATTATAGAAATTTACAGAAATTCTAGAACGCTTTAGAACTTTGCATCTTTTGAGTAGTTGTTAGAACCTGATGACAGTGGTTGCAGAGCAGCAGAACATGAATTATCTTGCCTCCAATCACCTGGTCTAAACCCAGCAGGACCGTCGATATCAGTGTAATTTGTGGGGCAGTAGAGATAATTGTTTGCTGACCTTTTTTTCATTAGAAAGTTGTGTAAGGCTACAATCGCTTGTGTAATTAAAATTACTTTTTCGAGATTAGCAATAATTGGTCTGCGAAAAATTCGAAAAAGTGATGTAGCAATACCAAATGTATTTTCTATAACCCTTCTGGATCTTGAAAGTCTGTAATTAAATATTTTTTGTTTTAAAAGAATGTTTTGATTGGGATATGGTTTCATCATGTGCCTTTTTAAACCAAAAGCATCGTCAGCAACTAAAACGTACGGTAGTATTTTATCTGAGTTACCAATTTTTTCTGGATCAGGAATATTCAATTTATTATTTTCAATTGCATAATCAAGACTGCAGTTATTAAAAACACTACCATCACTCTGCTTTCCAGAGTCACCAATGTCTACCATAGTAAATTCGTATTTAGCATTACAAACAGCTAGAAGAACTATGCTATGCGTTTTCTTATAGTTAAAATACTCTGATCCGCTATTATGAGGAGCTTGCATAACAATGTGCTTGCCATCTATTGCACCTATAGCATGCGGAAAATTCTACATATTTTCAAATTCTTTTGCAATTGTTTTCCATTCTTGTTTTTCTGATGGAACGTGTAGATAGTTTCTCTCTTTCAATGAACTCCAAATAGCAGCACACGTTTCACTAATAATCCTACTGATAGTAGAAGCGCTGATTCTGTAACTTGCAGCAATAGTACACTGAGCATCACCTGTTACAAGGAATCTAAGTGTTACGGCCAACCTTTCACTAGGACTAACAGGGTCTCTCGTGGTAGTTCTCTGTTTTACAATGACAGGTGCTACGAACGAAAGCAACTCTTCGTAAGTTGTTGGAGACATACAAAAATACTTAAAAAAATATTCCTGGTCGTGTAAACGTAAATCCTGTACTAACAAATGAAACTCTCCTTTCTGTAGGCGTTCGGCATAAACTTTTCTTACCCAAAATCGTTTTTTATTCTTTTCTTTTTCTCTTTTCATTTGCATCATATTTAAAATAATTAATTTTCTTCGAACTAACAACAATCTTCTTTTCATCAACATGTTTTCCAAAAAGCGCGCTAAAAGTTACGCTAAATTTACGTGGAAATTAAAATTCTGGTTCAGCGAAAAATTAGACACGAATTAATTCGCTTCGCGCGAATTAATTCGCTCCGTGGAAAGCCGCCTTAACATTAGGAATGATATGTGCATTTTTTATGGTGATAAACAAATCGTAACTACTGAAATTATTGAAATATCAAGAGAGAAAAAGTTTATAAGCAAACAGTTTATACATTTTTTTAGCATTATTTTGTTTTGAGTTTCCAGTAAGTGCAATATTAAATTAAAATCATGGCTAGTATAGCAAAGAAAACAAAGTTAGAATCGGACAATCAAAACTTTAACAAGGATTGAACACTTAAATACTTATTTATACTACCCACTCAATCAAATTCAATATCCAACTGTTAACTGTGCAATGTATACTTGTTGGTTTTGAAGAAATACAATGTCAAACTTCACTTTACAATAAAGCATGAAGATTCTTGGGAAATCTTGAAGGTTCAGGCGCTAGAAAATCAAAAGTTAAATTATTGGTGAACTCTTATGAGCGTGGTAGTGCAATTCTTGTGTGTTTTTGTACCTAACAAAATCCACAGCTGCTTCACTGCATGCATCATTTATATTAGCAAAAAAGAAGAAACCATTCACTGACTCAGAAACCATGAAAGAATGCATGCGTGCAGTTTTAGATGAAATAGTATGTGACAAAAAAACAAAAACAAGCTTAACATCTTAAATCCAGCAGATTCCTATGTCAAATATGTCAACCATGTGCAGAATTAAAATTTTGGGAGCTGAAGTTTTTGAGTCTGTAACTAATGACATAAAACTGGCTAAACTTGTATAAGTTGCTATTGATGAATCCACAATCAATACAGACATGAATCAATTATATGTATTTGAGCGTTTTTTTTTTATGAATTTTTAAAACATTTTTGTGAAGAAATGCTAATTTTGATTGCATCAGAAAATTTCACTAAAGGAGAAGTCATTTCTGAAAAGATAAAATCATTTTTCCAAGTAAATGGGTTTGATATGAATAAAATATTTATTAGTAACAGACAGTGCCATGAATGTTATGTTTGACAGCATAATTGTCTGCAGTAGCATCTCAAATGTAATCACTGCACTATCTTATACATTACAGTATGTGCAGTAAACTGAGTAGCGAGGTGAAAGAATCAATTTACATGGTTATGAAAATTATAAATTTCATAAGATCCATATCAAGCATTTAGCATAGGTTATTTCGTCAATTACTTGATGAAGCAGAAGCAGAATTTAAAGATTTACTTCTCCACAATCACGTTTGTTGGTTGAGTAAAGGTGTTTACCTTTACTCAACTTTACCACAATCACGTTTGTTGGTTGAGTAAAGGTAAACCACTTGTTCGTTTTCAAAATCTCAAAGACAACATACTAAATTTTCTCAGAACAAGTTCTCATAACAATGCCATGATAAATACCAAAAAGTGTTACAGAACAATGACTTCTTGGATAGAATTTGGTTTCTAAATGGTTTGTTTTCTTATTTGAACACATTGAGCTTGCAGCTGCAGGGTAGGGAAAAGACAATAATTGATCTGGTTGAGAAATTAAAAGTATTTTGAGATAAGTTGCCTTTGTTTGTAACAGATCTCCAATCAGCTAAACTTCTTCACTTATTTATTGCTTCAACACCTTGCTCAGCAACAATCAGCGATGTGATGATTGAGCTTTTGAATCAGCTTTATACAAATTTTAAAGCTCCATTTAAAGATTTCAGTATTTCAAACAATGTGGTGTTGTTCGTTCAAGATCCTATTGAAATTACTCCCGCAAATGATTTTTCATCAAATACTAAAAAGCTACTTTCTTCAGTTGATGAAGGTTATCCTCAGTTAGAACTTGTCAATATCCAGTGTTCATTATATACTCATAATGTTTGGTTCAACATGAATTGCATGAATTCCATCAAGACAAACACACAAAATTCGTTGCGTAATAAGTGGTTGCAAGATTGCATGTGAATTGCTCTGACTTCATACATCAGCCAAACCTTATTAAAGTAGCTCAAAAATAGAAATGCAATTTTTTTTCATTGATTTGGTTTTAAATTTTATCTTAATTTTTTTCAAATGGAATTAAATTTTATTCTTATTATTTTCTAACAATTTTTGTTTGATTAATTAAAAAATAGCAGAAAGCAACCTGTAATACGGGTTATGGTCGGTCTGTTACATAATTAACTTATAGTGACTGTTTTCCACAATTTAAAGTTGCAAAACCTAAACTAATACCTTTTTAGAAAAACGCCTTAACTAATACTCTTTTAGAAAAATCTGTAGCATAAAAAGTATGAGAAGGTAAAATAATTTACCAATTATTTAACATTATTTGAGTAATTTACAACTGACATAGGTCATATCAGTGTAAGGCAGAACCATTTTCCTCGACATTTCTAAGTTCAACACAATACGTTTTTAGCTACTGACACAAAATAACACTTCATCATGCTTTAAATTGACAAAAAACTAAAGCTAAATTCTTGTTATATTTTAAAATTACAATTTAAGCATCAAGAATAAGTCAATAAAGACTAATTATTTTACTATTTCCTCTCTCCTAAACAATTTCTAAAATGTGACAACCGACCTTTGACTTCTGAGGTACAGATATAAATGCTTCATTTATTTAACTATACTAATTTATACTTAGTTTTTGTTTCAACTCTCCTAGAAGAAAAAATAAAATAAACTGTGTTAGCATTAAATTCTTTAGGATAATTTTTGTTGCACGCCCCATTTTTCATACAGGGAGAATTTAGATTCAGTATGCCACATGGACCATGAATCATGCAAGTTTAACAACGTCAAAAAAATCACAATTAACAATTGGATCTGGAATTTCTGCAGATAATAAATTATTGATATTAAGCTTATCATCATTTGCAAAGGGAAGTATAATATGAACATGTGGCAAACCATGCTTTTGAAATTCAATAACCTGAACATATGTTACAACTTTCCCTAATACACCATGCTTAAAAATGTCATTGAGATGGTTATTTAATTTGAGTTTAAATACTGAAGTAACCAAGTCTATCATTTGCTGTCTGACCTGGATATAAATTGTCTCGCGCCATTTTAGGTTGCGAGTGAAATTAAAAGAAATCTGGTTAACCATACTTTTAAATTATAGCCATAGCATCTTCAAAGTTTTCTTTTAATGATCTAGGACTTCCTACATAAGTTGATGGCAAAACTACAACAGGCCTTGGTCTAACATTATGATCATTTCTAAGGTTGTTTACATGTTCCTGTAAGGCATCATACTGCTTGCTTCTCAGTTTGTTTTGGTTATTTCTGATGAAAGCAAGGCGCTGGCCTTCAATTTTAACATACACATCAATAGCATATTGCAGAAACAATATGCTATTGATGTGTTTTTTGCCATAAAAGAGTGAAGAAAAAAATTAACTGAAAGTTTATAATTGTAACTGAAATAATGTAACATGATTTCTAATCAATGTAGCATGTTCAGGGTTGTGAACCAATTGATTATGCCAACCACCTCATGGAAAAATAGAGGATAAACCATAGGATGTAAGTTGGCAGACATACTTGATATAGTTTTAAGAGGATGACCTCTTGGGTAAATAACAACTTCCCTGGAAGCAGGTGGTGCGCCATCTTCACCAACAAATACAACTGCAACTTCATTATGTGAAGGGAGATTATAGCGACGTCTATCTTGTCCTTCAAGTAAAGACATTTTTACAACTGACACTGAGCGACCTTCTATAGCTGCTCAATGAATTTCTTCATCTTCCATTTCAGCCATGTTTTTAAATGCAAGAGCAAATCAGTTCTCTTCACTACGAAACATTAAATTATTTAAGCAAAGATCATTACCACATTGTTGCATTCTAAAATTTACTGCTGCTAGTAGATTGAAGATGTTTAGTTGACAATATGTTGGCAGAACATCTTGATTTGGCCTAAGAATTTCCTATACGAAGAAAAACTTGACTACATATTCTAAAACATGGCGGCCCATGATTCATGGGTTGAACTACATTAGCTTTAAATGAAGCAAAAGAAAGACAGGCATTATAATTTCTAATATATTTTAAAAAATTCAGATTGGCATTTCCATCTGCATAGTTTCCTTTAAATAAATCTTGTAAATCTTGTGGAAATGGTGAAGGTTGCGACAAAACTACCTTTCCATTATGGCAACATAAAAAATGTGTTTCATCAGGAAATTTCTTAGCACCACAATGCTGACAAATATAATTCATTTCTCCTAAATAATTATAATCTAAAATAGTATTACTTCTTGCTATACAATGCATTCTTTCGTATCTAGCAGCATTTCTAGCATTTTCTCAATTATTAATTTCATCTTGCCTAAGCCTATCTCTTTCATTTCTGCGACGATTATTTTCAACTTGCCTAACCAAGCTCTCCTCATTTGGGTTTATTTCATTATTATTATTATTTTTATTTATTATTATTATTATTATTATTATTATAATTTTTGCTGCTTGCCAGGTAGCATTTTGTTGATTATTAATTTCATCTCTTTTATTTCTGCGACGATTAACTTGCCTATTAACATTTCCATTTTCTAAAACAATATCTGCTTCTAGCCTTATATAATATCTGCTTCTAGCCTAATATTGACATTCATTTAAACTTCACTTTTAAGTAGTAACAAAAAATCTTAAACAAATCTCGTAGATTGTGATCTTTCCTATATAATTTTTTTTCTACTCTAAATAGCACACACAAATAGTTTTTATATATAACAAACTGTCATTTAAAATAAATTATACAATAATCTTATGACTTTAAAAAAATATATATTAGCAAGGAGAAGTTTGAAAAAAAATTAACTTAGTAAATAATAATTTAAAAAATTATTAAAAACCTGCAATTCTAATAATAAACATACTGCTAACACAGAAAAATTAAAAAAATAAACCTTGTAAACCCTTTTTTGCAAACTTCAAGACTATTTTTTTTTTTAATTATTAGTAAATGTTTTTAAAAAATTCACAAAACTTTACAATATTTTGTTCTTCTATACCATGTAAATACATCATCTGATAAATCTAAAATAAAAAATATAACAAATAAGTAAATAAATAAGAAAACATTACATACAAAAAATGAAAATCAATGTACCTTATAGAGAAAAACTGTTATGATTTACCAGAGTAGTGGTTGTTAAATATTATTATTTCATGTTAGCTTTTAAAAAATAATTTATGCTGGTACATCATGATTCCAAAATATTTATAGCAAAATCATGTAATGAACAGCGCTAAAGACAAAAAATCAAATTGAGATAAAACAAACTGTATATATGACAAAACAATTTGTCTTGGCTTTTAGTTTATAAAATAATTTGTAACAAAATAATTTGTATTGGCTTTAAGTTTTTAGTTTTATAAAACAAATTTTATATATGCAAAGTAATTTGTCTTGGCTTTTAGTAAATGATTAAAAGCAGTGAGATCTAATAATGAAATTACCTATTTATCATTTTTAACAATAGACACCAGCATGATGGCAAGCCAAATGTCTATCAACTCAAAAGATTACAAAAAACTACATCACAACAACAACAACAATAGCACACACCATAGTTAATATAATATGCATATAACATAACTTAAGTAACATAACATCATATATAACAGAACATAAGTAATAACATTACGCAAAATGTTATTAAAATACATTATTATGTATTTTCAGAATAATTAATAATAAAGGTTTAAAAACACCTAGACCTAAAGCAGTAACAGTTTGACACTAAATACTGCCAAGTCACCCTCTGCTATAAGTACATCACTTGGCTGGCAAGGTTGACAAATCTTGCTCTACATGTTTACCAAGTCGCAGCACTTTGAAAACATGGAAACAATATAATATAAATATATGTACCAACTATAAAGATCATATATATATTTAACCTTATATAAATATATTTAAACACATATTAACACATACACAAACAATAAAAAAATACTTTACATTATTATAAAAAAACATTGACAAAACAATTATAAAGCATGTATTACCACATACACATACTTATCAAAAAAGCATATAAGCAAACAAAATGATGCGAGAAAATTTGAAAAGATTCAAAGTAAACAAAATAAATATATACAAACAATACTCTCTACCTTCTTTCTTTTTTTCATAAGAACTGTAATCCTCATAACAAAATTTAACCTTTACATACAATAACATGTGACATGCCATGTCAGTGTTGGCACAAAATTTTATTTTATTTTTCTAAATTTTCTAAAAAAGAACAAAAATAGTTAATAGCATCACAGAAATTTCAAAGCAGCATTAACCAATTTTATGTAAATAGCATTAGTATAACTTTTGTTGCATAAAAAATAATTAGTCCTCATCCATACCCCTATTTTCCTTCTAAAAAATAAAACATAAGCTCAATATAAACAAAACTGCTAAATAAAAATAAAGCTAAAAGAAATACTAAAACAAACAAAATGTAAACAATTTAAAAAGTTAAAAGAAGTGATCCTTTCTACTTTATATTTAATAAAAATGTTATATATAAATTGCTAAACTATTTTTCATACTTACTTCAATTATAATATGATCTTAGCGATAATTATTTATCTTAATATGATTCTTTATGTAATATTTCTAAACGAATAAATAATTAATTCCAAAAGGTAAAAAGTTTTAACTCACTTAAAAGATCTTTCTCCAATGACCGCGTGCATTTTGAGAATGCGCTCTTTCAAATTCAGAAAACCCTAGTAACTAATTAAAACTACTTTAAAAACAAAGCGAAACAACATTATTAACTTTAGCAGTTATATTAAGATATCATATTTTTTGTTTGATTTGTTTGTTATATTATATATTAAATATTTTTTTATAGTGGTTTAAAATGAGCTCCATTTAATATTAAATGCTCAAAATGTGTTGATAGATGGGGCTCTCCCCCAGATCCTGCAAGGGAAGCCTAAAATGTTCCCCCTGACCCCCCTAATTTGTTGTTCAATTGTCCATGCCTTTGGCTCCACACCACCCATCTTTTATTGTTTTTTAGCCCACAACCAAATGTAGTTGAATAGCCCTTAATCAATATTCTGACAAATTCAATTTGTTGAGACATGTTTAAATTTTGTACCAATTTTTTGCAATTGGCTTCTAAATAAAGTGAAACTTTTAGGCACACACCATATGAAATTGAGCATAAATAACTGGAATAAAAATGCCCTCAAAAACGTCTCCAGTGACCCCCTGGATTGACTTCTGAAGTAATAATAACTAAAAAACCTCTTGAAAAATGCAGTGTATCATAAATAAATATATGTTGAAGCGTTTTATTTGGTTTAAAGAACTCAAATTTAGGAATAAAAATATATTTAAAACGTGCTTTTGAAAGCATAAAATGCTTATGTTATTTAAACATGTGATAGGTATTCTAAAGCACATTTAAAAAAATAATTTCAGTTGCAGTTTTTCTTCAATATTCATAACAAAACTTCTTTAATAGATCTATTTAAAGTTTTAGATCTTTAAATCTTTTTTTGTATTGTAGATGAAGAAGTTTACAATAATGGCAACTTGAATTATTTTTATTTTTCCAAATATCAGTGTTTCCTACCTTTAGCATTAAATGCATAAGTGCTGTGCTGAAAAGGTTTTTTCCGTGCTTAAGTTCTGCAGTTGCATTGCTTGTATCAAATTCGTACTTTAACTTTAAAATGCTCAAATTCTAATAATACTTATAATAACAAATATTCATCAAGCATTAATAACACATATAGTTAGACTATTTCTCTCATTATTTTGATGACATTAAAAAAAATAAACCGTTTCCGAATTTTTTTGTGTGAATTGTTTTTGAATTTTTGCTAGTAGTTATCTAAAAGTTTATTTTAGTTAAAGTATAATAAGTGTTTGTTTTTTTTCTAAATTGTTTGTCCGAATAAAATGTAAGAATTGATTTAAAATTTGTTTATTTAACAATTAGAGTTATAAAGTTAAAAAAACTATTATGATAATAGTTATAATAATATTATTATAATTAAAATATATACTATGATAATATGTTAATTTTAAAATTAATATATATATATATATATATATATATATATATATATATATATATATATATATATATATATATATATATATATATATAAAATAATATGTTCAAAGTAAAGATTTTATTTCGTTTACAAAGTCTAGCAAAATTTAGCAATATAAAAATATTTTTTAAATTTCTTTAAATATTATATTGAAAGTTATATTGTTGTATTAAAATAATTGTGTGTGTGTGTGTGTGTGTGTGAGAGAGAGAGAGAGAGAGTATTATATTATTATGTAGTATTTGAATATTATTATGTCATAGATCCGATTTGCGATCCGATTTTGTCGCATTTCCCACGTGCTTTAGACTTTACTGATATGATGGATGCTCTTCACATGACATGGAGTGAAAAATCGCGAATATCTCTGAAAAGAGCTCAACGAGTAAAAACTTACTTTTTTTTTTATTTATATTTCTAAGTATATTTATTATTTATATTACCTGTATTGTTATTTATATTACCTGTATTGTTATTTATATTACCTGTATTGTTATTTATATTACCTGTATTCTTATTTATATTACCTGTATTGTTATTTATATACCTGTATTGTTATTTATATTACCTGTATTGTTATTTATATTACCTGTATTGTTATTTATATTACCTGTATTCTTATTTATATTACCTGTATTGTTATTTATATACCTGTATTGTTATTTATATTACCTGTATTGTTATTTATATTACCTGTATTGTTATTTATATTACCTGTATTGTTATTTATATTACCTGTATTGTTATTTATATTACCTGTATTGTTATTTATATTACCTGTATTGTTATTTATATTACCTGTATTGTTATTTATATTACCTGTATTGTTATTTATATTACCTGTATTGTTATTTATATTACCTGTATTGTTATTTATATTACTTGTATTGTTATATTTCCAAGTACTGTTGTTCAATATATTTTTGTTTTTGACATTATTTTAGTATCAAAAATGTCTTTATTTTTGATCATTTGAAAATAAAACATCTATTTTATTTTAGTTTTAATATTATTACTAACCTGTGTGTGATGTGTGTGAGATGTGTGTGTGATGATTTGGTGTGATGTGATGTGTGTGATGATTTGGTGTGATGTGGTGTGTGTGTGATGATTTGTTGTGATGATTTGGTGGGTTGCATAAATTTTAGCGTGGTTTTGGTAGCAATCAATTTAATACCAGGGTATTAAATCGTACCGTTAATGATTGGGAATGATTCTGTTTTAATACCGTATCATCCCCCTCCTTTAAAAAATGTTCTTGGTATTATGTTCTCAGCTATAAAAGTCTTATCAAAAGTTTTGTGTCCTACCAGTCATCATATGAGTTTATTTCATATAATATTTAAAATTAAGAAATGGTTTAGCTCTATATATCATTCCAATAGTTTTTGAAATTTTTTTCATAGACTAGGGATGGGATATTTACTTATTTTGATGTAAAAACGCGAATTACTTTTGAGCGTAAATTACTTTACATAACTTATTAAAAAAATATATAATTTACTTACATTTAAAAGTAATTCGTTTTTCTTTACATAAATTATATGACGTGTAAACTTAATTACTTAAGTTAAGTTTTTTAAATGAGTAACTGTAACTTGAAATTTACTTTTACGAGTAAAAGTTATTTGCTTTTTTACTTTTACTTGTAAATGTAACTTACTTTTTATCGTGTACTAACTGAAACATAAAATTACGAAACGTTTTTATCATGTAACAGACGTATGGAATAAAAAATTATCGCATTTTTGTTTGCAATTTTTTATTTGTTTGAATTAAGTCTTATATCTTTATTACAAAAATGTTTCTGTATTAATCTTTTGTTCTTCAAATTATCTTTAAGTATTTTTATTTTAGAGAGATGTAAATTATCTCCACAGTTTATTTGAACAGTGTTTTTTTGAGTCTATTTATGGGCTTTTTCAAGTCTCTAATCTTCCCTCTATGGAATGGGCCAATGAAAATGTTGAAAGAGTATTTTGAATTTATTTTAGTTTTTTTCTTATTAACTTATTTTTTGTTTTTATATTTTTTGTATAGTAATTTTTACGGTTTTATATTTTTGAAGCTTATCATTTGTTATAGGCCCGGTATGGTTTTATTATGGATTTTCTTCAACGAAAAAATGCGCTAGGTAATCTTCTTAGCTCTGACATTGCTTTTAAACCACTTAATGTCAACAAGCTAAAGTTTGACGTTGTATCGAAACATACAGCGAGGCGACCGCCAATTATTTCCTCGGACATTACAAGTTTGTGATTTTTTGTGTATTAGCACGCTATTGTTTATAATTTATTTAATATTTTATTGCGTTTTTATATTGAAAAATTAAAGTTATTTATTGTGTATATTTTTCTATATTGTGTAATATATACAAATGAAATAAATTATAGTTCATAGTTTTTAAAGTTGTCTTAAGTGTACCTTCTCATATTTACTCTCACGTAATTTAATTTTTGCAAAAAATTTCGACGACTGACAAGGGTGTCCAATATGGTTAATTGGAAAAAAGATTTCATTGACGAATATGGAAATGCTCAATGCGTCCTTTTCTTTGATGAGATATATCAAACTCGTGTTTATGTCTAAGCGATTCATAAAAAGCTTCATTGTTGAGATTTGCAGTATTGAATTTCGAAAGTAGTTTTGGTGAAAAACCGTTACGCAATATTCTATCCGGCGGGCTAGTAGAATGCCGATGAATGTCATCATCGCAAATAGATGAATTTGGCAATGATGTTGAATAGCAAAACATTTGAGAATTTTTTGTATGCGACGTAGGTAGAAATTGATGAGATGGTATATCAAAAAATGGTCTGCGTCGGGCGTAAGAGTAACCTAAAAATGTAATTTTTATTTTAATTCTTTTATTTTTAGGTGCCAACAAAAAGCGGATGGGGTCTTTTTGCTTTAATTTCAACGGTCACAGTTTTTTGTTTCTATGCACTGTGCAAGCAAAAAAAAAAATCTATAAAATAAATAAACGGGAGCTTCTTATAAGATCCGGGAGGGTTGGAAAAGACAAAAAATAATTGATAATTAGTTGGCGTTTAATTGGCACATAATAATACTCTAATATGCATAAAAATCTTGTTAGGAATTAAATCAACTATATATCTTTATGTACGTGAATGTAAGAAATTTTAAATTATTATTTTGGCTAAAAATGACTTACATGCATTTTGAGATCGTATTTCCATTGATGGGTGCAAATATGGGTGTTGACGTATCAACATTTTATCATTGAGTACATTTTGAAGTTGCTGAGTGTCAACTATTGAGTTACGTCGATTTGAAAATTCGATATCATCGTAACAATGAGAACGTGCTGTGCAACAATTACATAATTTTTTTTTCTCGATAAACTCTTTTTGTTCGTTTCGTTCTTTGGCATCCAGAAACGCTTTTGCGAACGGGTTGTATCGAATTTTTAAGTTCGTTATCTAAGTAACAATTTTTATAAAGTAATAATTCAATTATTCAGTAATATTCAGTAAGTTTTCTCTTACAAAACTGTAAACCATAAATTACTTTTTTAAAACACCAAAAATTACTATGGTCTAAGCTTGACTTGACAGGAAACAATTTATACTTAAAGAGTCATGATTTAAAAGTACAACTTAATAACTTGTGGGGTACCTTAAAATTCTATTTTAGGACCATTGTTATTTCAACTTAATATAAATACTTATTATCAAAAGTGTTACATATCTTATTTGTAGATGACTATTTTATTCTCACAAAGGCAATAAAGTTCTTTTTAAAATACTTAACGAAGAATAACATAAGATAAACAAGTAGTTTATAAGTACCGACTTTCAATAAACGTAGAAAAAACAAAGTTTATCCGATTCTACAAGCCTAGTAAAGCAGATAAACTCCCTTTAAGGCAGTTAACTTTAACTAACCTAACTTTAACTTAACTAAAAATTGGGTAACTTTAAGTTACCCAATTTTGGATTCAATAAGATAATAATTAAAAGGGAACCAAGCTTTAAATCAATTTAACCGAAAAGTAGTTCTATATAAGAATCGTTTTAGAGTTCTTATATAAAACATATTGAAAGCAAGATCTCAAAGAATATTTTAATTTTGTATAAAATAAAACCTTTTTAACAAATTTAAAAAAAAAAAAAAAAGGTTTTGGTTTATACAGAAATCCTCGTTAAGGACATCTTTCACTTGATCTTGGCTTTAAATATTTATAAGTTTAATATTCATCAAGTAAATACTATATTTATGGTAGCAAACCGTGGCTTTTATCCAGTATTTCATTGACGTGGCTTATACCAAGCATTTCAAACTTAAATGAAATTTCTTTTAAATATTTTAGCAGGTTTTTAGAGAAAGGCAGAAAAATTTTTTTAGAGAAAGACAGAGACTGATTTTAAGAGACTTTTTTTCTTAAACTTGGGAATATTTTTAAGCTAAATCAAAACAGCATTTACTTAACATGGACTTAGATATATTCGATTTAATATTTTTACTTAACATGGATTTTTATATATTATATTTAATCTTTTTCTTTACATGGACTTTGAGATATTAGGTTTAATCTTTTTTGAAAATAATTTAAAAAGTTCAAGGTAAATGATCATTTAAAGTCACTATTTAATTATCAATACGTGTCTTTAACATTGTTTCTAAAGTTTACTACTTTTTATTAAGAAATTAGTCATTTTTTATAATAAAACGTAACTCAATTTTTATAATAACACAGTTCCTCTCTTTTTTTGTGTATTTTAATTTGTGTTTTATTTCTTAAACAGTTCCATGAAAATATTATTTGCTGAAGTATTTTGATGAAGTTTTGTGTGTATTTTCTTTTTTATCTTTTATTTATTATGCGTTTTAATTTTTAAAAGGTTTAAAAGACCATGTGTAACAAAGCCAAGCAATGAAGCCAAGATAAGACAACCTTGGCTTCTTGTTGCTCTTATTGTCCTTGATTTCTAATAATGTAATTTTCTATTGTAATTTTAACAAAATAACAAGATTAATAAAAAATTATTAAAAGTAAAAATTTATAATTTTGCCATTAACTAAATGTATGCGTATGTGTGCTTTACCTCTTCGTTTTGATAAGCAGTCACAGCGATGAATTCCGTTTCAACAAAGGTATGTGTAGACGTAATTTTTTCACCGTTGCAGACCTTGACAATGTGGATGCGAGGAATGTACTTATGCAACGAGTTTAGCATGAGCTATATGAAAAAAATATCTTAGAACCTTTAACCATATACAATATATTGTGAGTATACAAGGGAAACCAACTAAGTCTGGAAAGGCTGTATATATATATATATATATATATATATATATATATATATATATATATATATATATATATATATATATATATATATGTAGATAGATAAAGAAAGAGAGAGATATTTTGACAGTAGTTTATATTTTTATAGTAACTTATAGTAATAGTTTTCGTTATAAAGTTATAGTTTTATGAATCAATTTCTGCAGAAAATAAAATGTACATACCACTTGCCCATTGGTACTTTCCTTGTTGGTTAATTTTACCTTGGAAAATACAATAGGATTTTTCATCCAGTGACATCCGAAATTCGGTGAATCAGGATGGACATATATTTTACTCGGTGGTGTAGACTCTGGTTTACCTGCATGTGACCATTCACCGTTAACATACTTCCATCGATTTTCATCTACTGGTAAAAAGTCTAGCATAATGGTATACATGGATTGAGGATCTAATCCATCGACAGATGACTTTAAAACCGGAAACATACGTCTACATAAAATGATTAAATGTTTTAAAAAATTTGTTTAACTTTTATAAGTATAGAAACATTCATACTTAAAACAAAACAATGAGCTGTATTTAAAAAAAATCTAGTTATCTTTAAGGAATTTTTAAAGTTTATGTATTTTGAAAAATTTTAAGACAAATTTAATTGCTGAAAAAGTTCATTTCCTTTTTTTGATGAGTGTAAAATTATTTTGAATGTCAGCCCGTAAAACTTTACAGACGTCATACGAAATTTCCTTTAGTAGAATGGAGATTTCCCAAACACCAAAAATTTTCGGCTAACGTGCATTTTTCAGTTACGTCATTAATGCCGGACTTCTTGACTCTTTATTTTACTTACGTACTTTGTCTCTGCGACTAGACATACTTTTTTTAGCTCGTAATAAATGGCAGATACACGGAAACTTGTGTAACATTTTTAAAGTATAATTGTTGTAACTTCCGGCGCCTCTAAATTAAGTTGACTTTTCAATTTGGCAAAGGTAATAATAACCTTGTTAAAAAATGCGTCTTTTTTAGTACCTTCCACTATAACTATGTTACCCATTAAAAGTGCTTTTCTTTTATCCTAATAAGCTTCATTCTAATCGATGTACTGACGTAAATGTTTCACAAAGCCAATTATCCAACAACTTTTAAAAATATGTTTTCTGAAAAACGTAAATAGTAAAAACGCCACTAATTGCTAGGACTTGCATCTTTTTGCTTAATTTGCGTTATATGACGTCAATATTTTTACATAATATTTTTGAAAATCTATTTCGAGATTTTTTATAAAGTTCAAAAAAATATTGAGGTTTTTTATAAGTAAAAAAACGGCAAACAAGGACAAAAAACTAATAAACAATACAGGAGAATTATGTAATCTCTGAAAAACTGTTACCTGCCATTTTTTGTGACAATCATTTCATTGGTCATTCGATGAAAGCTTGCCCATAGATTTTTATCCTCAAGTTTTACTCTTAGCATTAAATCTTTTGTTAATTTCTTCTCTACTTTTTGTTTTTTACTTTCGTTATCTTTCAATATCGAAGCCATGGAAAAATCGGACTTCATCTTTTTTTTTTTTAATTTATAAGAACCTATAACCAAAAAAAGCACAAAATTATGAAAAAATGTTTAAACTGCAAACTTCTAATATTTTTATTTGATTATTTAAACGTTATTTCTTTTGTTTATTTCTTGTTTTCAAAGTTTGCGTAACCAAACAAATGTCAATGCTTTACAACAACAAAAGTTATCAAATATCCATTTGCAGAAGTTACCTATAGTAATAGGTGTTGTATTGTAAGACGAAGTTTAAATAATTTGCACGAATACAAAAATAAAATTGGTTATTAAGTTCTAACAGCTTAAACCGCAACGCATCCGTTTTGGAGTCTTATCCAGTAATTGAAAAAAAAGTTGCGATTTTGAGCAAACTGACTTAACATGCGGGATTAAATAACCAACGTATTGGCTTATAATGTGTTCTCTAAAAAAAGTCGGTTAGTTGTGTTAAGATAATTTTTTACATTTTTTTACAAACAGAAAGGACGTCGGTTTTTTTTTGTTAACAGACTTCTTAGCAACTGTTCGTGAAATGAATACATGTTTTTGTATAAAAATAACTTTGCACTTATAAAGTGTGTGACTCTTAAATCGAATTAAGATTCTAAAGGCCAAACGCTAATTAATATTTTAGTAATAAAAATTCGCTTGCATTAATGAGTTTTCCTAATTACGTTCAACGGTGAAAACTTGTTTTCTATCGGAGAATCTTTCATTTTTTTAAACTTTTGTATTGATTCGGTTAATAAAAATGATTTTAGAGATCGTTTATTTTATATAATAAATGCCGTAAAAAAAAAAGACAAAAGATAAAAGGCGTTTATTATTAGATTATTATAATTCTTGTTTGAAGTCATCAGTCGTGTAGAATTCAAACTACGATTCCGATTTCTCATTTGCTTAGCCGTATCACTCAAAAAAGAAGAATTCTTTTTTTTTTTGCGCGATACGGGAAAGTGTTCTTTTGTTTTTAACAAAAATACATTTTTATAAAATTTAATAATTAAGAGTCGGTTTCTTCCTTAACACTCTGTTGATTGAAAAACTTACCTCTTAATTCGCAATTCCTTGTTTACTTTCATTACCGTTAAAAAAAAACATTAAAACATAATTAAACAGTATAGTAAAAAATATTCGATGTATTTTTGTATGTTTTAGACCACATATTTCCTACAAGATACTTTATACATTTTCACTAACAAACAATATTCTTATTTTAGTAAAGCATAAACTTGATTGCAACGCGCGAGCGACAAGAAAGTCAAACGAAATCTATTCCTATTTAACTTTAGATAATTAGCACTTTTCTACGCGATTCTATTTCCATTCAATTTTACTGACATAATCTGTTTCTTCGGGAAAGTTAAAACATTCGTGCGAAATAAATTAAGTTCGACAATTTCTTTGCGGTGGACCTTTGAGTAGCGCTTTTCTTTTTTCTTTTTTTCTTTTTTTGATCTGTTCATTTTTTCTTTCTGTTCGTTAAAAAACATTCTCATGCTTTAATCAAATTATTATTAAAATTATTTTATTAAAAAATTATATATATAAATATATTTTTTAAAAAATAAAATTAAAAAAATTTTCAGATCCATTTGCTACAACAAACCAAAAATGTTTACAATAATTTTTTATATAAAAATTATTTTAGTACTTACAAATAGTGACTAATATGTCATACGAAAATCTATATTAAAATGACGAGCCGTGGTGAATTGAAATAAACGATTTTAAAACGATTTATTGAAATTTATTTTGGTGTCATTTTTTTACTTTTTTAAAACATTGTAGAACTTGTTTATCTTATTCTAAAACGTTATTGAATAGCAATTTAAAATTATAGCTATTTCACTTTACTACTACTGTAGGGTTAACCTGCTTTTTAAAAATACGGTCGTGAAATTCATGGTTGTTGATAAGTATTTTAAATGGCCTTATGGTCTATGTTCCTAAATGGCATTATGCTCCATGGATTAGGAAACCCTAACCATAAACTTAAACCTACCTTGAAATCTAACTTAAAATATTTCTGTTAATCAAGAAACACAATAAATATTCTATTATATTCTATTATGTTGCTTTTTTAATAAGTAATGTTTAAATTTAAGATCTTAATTCTAAAAGTTATACTTTAAAAGTTATACTTATATATTATGTTGACAAATAAGTATTTGTCAACATAGAATATAAATTTTAGAAGTTTCCCAGCCTCTTGTTTGTTTGTCAAATTACAATATAATAAATATAGAATAATACGTCTTTAGAGGTTTTGCACTTCTTATGCTCGATCTAAATATTGCGTAACGAAACTTGCTAAATGGAGTTAAATAGTTCAGCGCTTTGAATAAACCACGCTTGGAAGACAAAATTTTAAATTTAATAATTTTTTTTATTAAATTACATTTTCACGAAAAAAATCGAATAAATATTTAATTGCGATAGAAAAAAATGCAATTAACATTTGTTTTAAGAAGCCGAAAATGTTTGAAGAAATAGATTGAACAAATTAGTGCGTTTAATTTTTCTTTATTTGTTTCTCTGTTGATAAGCATGTTTTTTAAAACTTTCAAGTGTAAAATTCATAATACATGAAAGTTCCTGTTCGCATTATTCATCACAAATGTATATGCACAAGTTCCGACGACGAAAGCGACAAATTAGCACGGTTTAACGTCAAGTGATTATGTTTATTTAGCATCTTTCAAGAAGAATCTGTTTTCTTTTTAAGTTTAAAATTTTGCATAGGTATATTTAATAAACAGCGCATATACAATTAAATACACTACGGCGTATATAAAAAAAATTGTTTTGGCACATTGCAATATTTTTTTATTGAAAAATAAAAATAACAATTATTACAAGTTTGTTAGAATAATAATCAATTAAAAACTTCTACACTACTATTCTAGAATTAATCTCAAGTAAAAACTGTTTTATTTAAATGATAAGATTAGCGTTTTAATGATTTTAACGCAAAATAAATTTACTTTTAAAAGATGGATGATCTTGTCACAAAATGTGTTTTTTTTTGTCTTTACTAAACGGTCTTCTGCAACGTTTTGTCACTTTTGTGTCCGGAGCGGGAATTAAACCTTGGGCCGTTTAATTCTGAAAGCGCTCTAAACTAGTACCATTGTTTAAAAATGAGATAACAATTTCTATAGAAATAGAAAAATCTAAAGGAAATTTCTACAGGCGAAATACCTATATAAGATTAAGCACAAAGTTTAGGTGTATTTAAAAATAAATATTACTTTTTAAAATTTTTTTGATAACAAATGTAACTTTAGTAACATAATTTTCTGATATATATATATATATATATATATATATATATATATATATATATATATATATATATATATATATATATATATATATATATATATATTAAAGTATTTAGAGCCTACTGACTAGGGGGGGGGGGCTCCTACCCACTAGCGACGGTACTTAATATCTCAATATTATTCTTCTTTAATACTTATACAGGATATGTTTATCGGTTAAATAATAAATAACTGTTTTCAACCCTATGGGCACGAAACGTAAAAAGGCCGTCTTTGTAAAGTTTTTTAAACGTTCTGAACGTCTTTTGAACGTTCAAAAGACGTCTTTTTCTGGTCTCGTTCCTACTGGGGCAGATATTTTAAACAAAAGGAACAAAAGTTAGAAGCATTTTAATTATACCAGTTTAAACTTCAATTTGTTTTTTACGTTTTTTTACAACAATGAAATTCAGCCTTAACAAAATTACGTAACGTAATTTATGGGCAATGAAATTTAGCCTTAATTATACATTTTTTTAGTTAGCATTTGGTCTTAGAAATCCTACTTTTAAAATTTATTTTAAATTTAAGATTTATTATTAATTTAAGACCCCTAGGACCATATGCTAACCAAAAAAATATATAACTAAGACTAAATTTCATTGTCCATAAATTACTTTACACAAATTTGACCGTTTTGACCCTCTACGTCCTTTTTCTAGACAAAACCACAAACCCCGCCTCCTCTAGAGCGTGGACGACCCTTTAGAGTATTTGTTTTTGTTCACGGTAAAATTTCAGTCGCCATGTAACTTTGGTCATTAATAACAAAAATGAATTCGTATTTCTATTTTTACAAACTTTTTTTTCTCAAATATTATTTGTTGTCACTTCATGCATAAGAATCATAAAAAATGATAATCTTTATTTGAAATCTTCTGAAATAATTTGTTTCCAAAGCAAGAGTTTTGAAATTATGCATACTATTGAAATTAAGTAAAGTATTGGATAAATTTATCAAATTTAACACTTTATTAAGAGTCATCAAGTTTTATATTATACAATATTTGCAACAACAACAAAAAAAACGATTTTTAAATATTAAGTACTCTTTTTCTTTAAGATCAGTGAATTTTTAAATTACTATAATTTCGGTCACTTTTGGGATTGTGCGCAACGCGTCACAGAAACGTTGATTGTAAAAAATACTCGCGAACCAATTACAAAAAAAATATATTTGCAAAGCGCTCATTCGTTTGCAAATAAAATATTTTAAATTATGCATACAATTAAAACTTAAAATAGGCGAACTCTGAAAGTAATTATAAAATTTAAAATTACTGTTTTTTAGAGTCATCTAAATAAATTTGTCTGCTATAAAATATCTTTTGATTTTTTTTTTTTTTTTTGATAACTTTTTTTTATAAAATGTGTTAATTAAAAAAAAAAAAAATTTTTTAAAAATAAAATTAAAAGTTTTTGTTTCATAATTTTATTATAAAATAACATTTTAACAACGAAAATAGTTTTCATAATTTTTGATGTTAAGTTTGTGATATTGCGATATGTTATTGCGAAGTGTTGTTGAGATGTTAAATTTGTATAATTGCAAAGTGTTGATTTATACCTGAGATATGAATGTTCAATAGGGGTACTCAATTTAATGGAGTTTTTATGCAAAAATCAAGAAAATATCAAACATTTTTACTATATTTTTAAAAAGTTCACTCCCCTCCCCCCCCCCCCCCCCCCCATATTTAAAAATAAGATTCCTGGAACATAAGAAATGTATTTTTTTTTTTTCAATTCTTAGAATTTTTTATTTTTATTTTATTTTACTTTGCCGTTTAATAAAATTTACTATAAGAAGGATCGTATATATATATATATATATATATATATATATATATATATATATATATATATATATATATATATATATATATATATATATATATATATATATATATATATAATAAATGGCCGGAACAAGAAGAAGACGCATATTGTCTTATCGGCGAGCCCGGTTTACCAAGCCGTCTTCAATTTATGAAACAAAGTAAAAATTAAAAGTTAAAAATTTACAGGTTGAAAATTATATAGTAAGACACAATATATTACAAATAGTAAATCGTATCATAAGATATATATATTTCTTTTAGCTATTTTTTTTCATTTTTATAAGAAAAAAATAAGAAACAAATCAAATCAAAATAAGTGAGAAATGATGACTTTTTTCAGTTTAATTATTTTAGGTACTAATTTTAAAAAAATCTTTAAGATCGAAGTTATTTTCTAATTGAAATCGTTGAGATTCTCTTTTGAATTATTTTGGGGAGAAGTTTAGAAGAGTTTTATTTTTAATAGTATTTTTCCAAAAACTTTTCCATATAAATGGTCCACGGTATTGAATTTGAAATGAACTGAGTTTTAAATAAGATCTTGGAACAACAAAATTATTAATTGAAAACTTTGTGGGGTATTTATGAGTAATTTCGGTGAAGTAAGAGTGAAATATATTAGGAGACAAACCATGTTTTGGCTTAAACATTAGAAGCATAACTTGGTAAATGTTAAGTTTATAAACATTGGGTGCATTAAGTTCCATTAAAAGAGATTCACCATTAACAGTTCTGTTGACACCAAAAATAATTCTACTTGCATGTTTTTGTTTGTTATAGATTCTTTTAAGCTTCCCATAATTGGTACTTCCCCATGCAATATTGCAATAGGAAAGATAACTATGAATAAATGAAAAATATATAAGTTTTAAAGACTCAATATTAAGAAATGGTTTAACTTTATATAACATTGAGATATTTTTTGAGATTTTGTTTTCTATAGATTTAATATGACGTTTCCATGATATTTTTCATCTTTAATCACTTTTAAAAAGTTAACCGTTTACTCTCTTTTAATAACTGTTTCATTCATGAAGAGATTAGTTAATTTCAAAGAAGAGATTAGTTAATTTCAAAGAAGAGATTAGTTAATTTCAAAGAAGAGATTAGTTAATTTCAAAGAAAGGTTATCTCTCCTACAAGGTTTGTGGAATAAAATAAATTTAGTTTTCCCAACATTTACTGAAAGTTTATTATTAGTAATCCAGTCATTTATTTTTAATAGTTCTTTGTTAGATATTCTAAACAGGTCTTTGATATTACTTTTTGAATAAAAAAAATTCGAATCATCAGCAAATAAAATAAAATTAAAAATTTTGGATACTAAATATAAATCATTTATATAGAGTAGGAAGAATAGAGGAATTTTGTGACACATGTTCCAGTACTTTACGGAAAACCAATAAAACATGAATAAATAAAATAATTTTACAGTGTATTTAACAATAAGTATTTAATGTTAAGTTTTTTTATGCTATGCCATAAAGGCACTAAATTTTGCATCACTTTTACCGCACATTCTGTACATATATTTGACCATTGTGTTGGAATCGGTGTTGGCTCTGTGGACCAAAATGTCTTCAACGATTTTATTGCTTTTGGATGCTCATTGGATCCTTCTAATAGATTACAAAATCTGCGGGACTGAAGTAATGGTCATCTTACTATATATCACCCCATGAACCGCAGATAAAGTTGAATGCTGCTTGAGCAGATTTCGATTCTTGATAGTCTGATATAAGAATGTAAGGAAGTAGAACAAAAATTGTTCCTGAGTTATATCTTGTATTGCTTATAGCAGGAAGTGATTTGAAATTCCTTTTTGGAAAGGTACATGTGCTTTTAAACTTTAAATAACAAGCTATTAAGTGATACAAGAAGTCCATGTCATCTCGCCAGCGTGTCCGATTCACTTTCGTCAAAGGATTTCCAGTATTCTGAAATAATAACTTCAGGTTCTCGTACTCTTGCAGTAATCTTGTCACAAAAAGGTAATGAAGATTTGGTGATGTTGTTGATCATTTAAAAAGATCATTCATGATATGTTTTAAAAGAGTATCTAAAATATGGCATGGGCGTTCTATTAAAGTAGACTTTTCTAGCCCAATGGTTTTAAAATGTTTCTGTAACAGTGTTACAGAAACATTTCAAAACCATTGGACTATTCCTGTATTTTCTTATTCCTGTTTTGCAGATGTTATAAGGGTTATTAATATAATATCTATATTCTATTGAAAGTATATATAGGGGCTCTATAAAAAGATTACGATGACGTATTGCTATCTTTATCGTCTTTGATCCCTGTCTGTTTAATTCTTTATTTTATAAAGATCATTGTAATAAGAAAAGTTTATATTTTATATTGTTCCTACAAAAACGGTGTTTGTTGACATGATTTTACTGTTTTCTTCGTTTTACGGACATAATTTTTCTTTCTTGTATAATTTAACAATAGATAATCAACATATATTTACAAGAAAAACATAAAAATATGTCCGTAGAAACAAAGAAGACAGTAAAATCTTGTCAACAAGCACCGTTTTTGTATATACAATAAAAATTAAAAACTGTTCTTTTTTACAATGATCTTTATAAAATAAAGAGTCAAACAGACAGGGGCTCAAAGAAGATGAAAATGACAATACGTCATCGCAATCTTTTCATAGAGCCCCTTTATACATTTTTAATAGAATATAGATATTAAATTAAAAACCCTAATGGGCATAAAACTGCTGCGCTAATCAGTAAATCAAAAAAAGATCAAATAAAATAAATACTAAAATAATTAAAATTACTTGGTGATCCCTTTAAGCACAAATGATTCTCAAATTTTAAAAATTTCCTTTTGATAATAATATGCTTATCCTTATTGTAAATTTATTTACCTTACTCGTATTTTATAGTAAGTATTGTATATTATTTAACACTCACTCTTCTTAATATAAACTGTGTTTTTTCTATAACTTTTACAATAAGAAAAGTGAAAGAATAGAAAATATCTTTTTATTTGTCAATTAAAAAGTAGACTTCCATTAAAATGAACTTAAAATTTCAATTGTCAGATCATTATCAATATATAGATTCTTTAATTTTTGCTTTAAGTGCCCTAAAAAGACCTACTGGTCTTGTTACAGAGCACCGCGCAAGAACATTTAATTAGAAAGCCCTCTTACTTTTAAGCCTAGCGCTCTAATCACTGCGCCACGGCCGCTGTTTTTCTGATATATATAAAGAAAACTTAAATTGAAACTCTATTTTAAATAAACTTAAATAATAATAATAACAATAAAATAAAAACAAAATTATAGTTTTTTTTGGACCAGTAACGGATCTAGGACTTATTGATGTTTCAAATATGATACTTTTAGACCTTTTTGAATGATCCAAATTTAAGTTTGTTCATGCTTATGTTAAAAAAGGATACTTTGAAAATATTGTAGTGATTGGAGCCTGGAAAATATTGTAGTGATTAGAGCCTGGAAAATATTGTAGTGATTGGAGCCTAGAAAATATTGTAGTGATTGGAGCCTGGAAAAAATACTCTACTCTTATGTAAAGGCAACAAGTTTACAAAACATTTTAATTCTCCATCTTTTACTAAATTTAAATTCATCAGCAGGTTTTAAACTTTATTTTATCTTTAGGCGTTGCAAAGTTATGAACATGTCAAATTCACACACCCTTTGTTTTGAGGAGGAGGGGGGAGGAGACTTTGCAAGGTTATAATTTTCAAGAACTAAAAGATAATTAATTGAAATTTGAAACCTGGTAATAAACTTACACTTAGTATAAGATGGTAAATTAAAGTATTACATAAAAGCTTTTACTTAAGAGCTGGGGATATACTTTTAGAGGGTACTCTTGTTTTCAGGCTCCAATTGCTGCAATAACTTTCAAAACATCCTTTTTAATATAAGAATGAATGTACTTAATTTTTAGGATTTTGTTATGCCTGGAAGTATCTGATCTAAATCATATCTAAAACGTTAATAAGCTCTGGATCCTCTATTGCTAGGAGCAGCGTTAATTCTACTTTGTATAGCACTTTGATAAAGCTATGCGGAAATGAGTTCCTTTACACATACAACGATCAGTAACAACTTGGCAAGTAGCAGAATTATTTGGTGAAACATATAGCAGCGTCTTTGAGAATTGCTATGAAAGTATTTCAGGTTAGTGGGTTGGGGTTTTTAGACAGATGTTTTCACTGATTCAGATTTTACACCCTCCGCATTCAAACCAAAGTTTATTTCCAATGAAGGTACGGTAATTAGAGTCATAATAGTTATGGTTAAAAGCATAGTATATATGTCTATATCTACTAAGTCTATATGTCATGTCTCATCGTAGCGTTGTGTATTCAATTCATAAAGGCCTTCATAATTAAAAGATCATCGGCTAAAACTTGTTCTTTAGGTATTCCAATTTCGGCAGCTCTCCTACTTTTTCGCATTTTTTGGTTTATCTGAGTAAAATCAACCATTACAGCTTTTATTTCTATGTTTGAATGTAATAAATGTAAAATACAAAATGTAAAATACGATTCATCATTAATAAGTTCAAGTAAATTTGTTACATATTCTTCCATGCTTCAGTTGTAACTGCTTCCACCGATTATCAATGCAACCAGTTATTTGTTTTTTCTTTAAATAGCAAATATTTGTTGTTGTTGTTTTGTTTTTTTTTAATGTTTTTACAATGTAAAAATCATCACTCTAGAATTTCTTTTCAATTTTTCTTGTTGAAGTTCCAGACAGGTTGTTTTCTCGCGCTTCAACATATAACGTTGGATCGTTTTTTTGGAGTGAATAGCGGCAAAAAAATACTCCACAATGTCCTTAGTTTTAACGTAAGGATGTAAATTACAATATTTGTACACTTGTTCAATTAAAGTAGTCGGCTTCATTTTGCTCTACCATTTTTACTAATTAATGTAACTAAACATTCCGTGGAAGAAAGTTAACACTTTATAAACAAAACAAAAAGAAAACAAGGCTGCGCAAGTGTAATAACTGTCAGTATAAAATAACCAATTAAAATGTTTAAATAATTTTCTATTAATGTTGATGAAACCTTAGACAGTTTAAACATAAAAGTCCTTTTATTATTAGATTTGTTAATTCTAAGACAATAAAAAAGAGTTTATCAAGTTTTTTATCTCTAATAGAGTGTTGTTGTTTGTTTATTGTTTTATGGAAAAGTATTTCTGATCTTTTTTTTAAATATCATTTTAGAGGGCAACTTTATGGTGATGTTGGGGCAATGGCTAAACACGGGATTAAATATTTAATTTCGTGTCTTTTAGGTCAAAAGTTGTCTTTTCAGATTAGATGGAAAATTCATACATTCAAGACCAAAAAAAACTTTTTTATATTTATTGTTTATTTTTGTTTCAGTTATTATATTTTTTTATATTAAACATGTATTTCATATTGAATCTAAGTTTATTTTTTTCTTGTTTTTATGACTCTTTATGGTTTAATAACTCAATAAGATTTTTTAATAATATAGAAATATAAACTGTATAAAGACAGGGTTAATCTAACTCTAAGCTTGTATATATACAAAATCTGATATGTATTCGTAATGCTAATTTATTACTATTTAGAATAAATATATAAAATACCATATATATATATAAAAAAATGGTCCTTAATAAGTGTAAGGACACAGGAGAAACAGCCGGTTGTTCTGGATCAGGAAGAAAGGAAAAAGCTACAAAAAGAGAAGATAGATGTATTTGCCAAGCTGCCCTTAAAAATTGCCGCATTCTACAGATGAAATAAAAGTGGAAACTGGTATTACCAGCGTTTCTGGAAAAACTATAATTCGTTGTTTACATAAGTGTAAAACTTTCGACTCTCATTGGGCTGTCAGGGAGCCTCTTCTATTAAAATTCGACATTGCGCGTTGGCTCTAATGGCACATAAAGACTGGACTATTGGAGAAGAGTTGTTTGGTAAGATGAGACTTCTTTTGGTTTTTGATCCGCTCGAAGATTTCGTGTTTGAAGACGTGTAATGAAAATTATCATCCTGTGTATTAAATCCGCGGTTAGACATCAAAAAAAGATAAACGTATGGGGATGATTTGCAGCGCATGCTACGGGAAGGAATCACAAGATTAAAAGCATTATGGATTAATACCAGTACCATGGGATCCTTGTTTATTATGCAAAGCCAAGCTGCATGGAATTATTTCCAGATAATAACTACCTATTTCAACACAATAATGATCGTAAGCACACAGCAAAACGTAATAAAGCATATGTTAAAAAAAACATGCTTACATTGGACTGGTGGCCTAGTTATTCACCTGACCTAAATCTAATTGAAAATCTATGGTCAATACTCAAAGATAAAATTAAAAAAAAAACATGCAATTACAAAACTAGTCTTTTCAATTGCGTTCAAGAGGCATGGAATAGCTTAGACCCATTGTTATTAAAAAGGCTTATTGATAGTATGCCTCGGAGAATTAAAGCAGTCCTCGATGCAAAAAGTGCTATGATAAAGTACTGATTTAAGAAAATGACTCAATCAAGATAATAAAACAATAAAATAACTCTGCCAACAATTATTTTGTACTATATATGTTTTGTAATACCTATTGTTATAGCAACATTACATTTAAAACGTATTATTAATATTTTGGCGTTGATTTTCTTAAATAAACAAGTTTTTTTTTAAGTTTGATATATATACACACACACACACACACACACACACACACACACACACACACACACACACACACACACACACATATATATATATATATATATATTAGGTATATGATAAATTTTAAATCAATTAGCCTGGGGTTCTAAATGATGAACTTTTGCCTATAAATCACAGAAAAGACATTGATTTTACCATACCTTGAAAAAACTTCCCGCACCTAAGACAGTTTCATATTTTAATTATAATATGTCAGCTTTATATACAATACATATGAGAAATACATGAGAATGAGTACCTACACTGTCCAACAGCATTTCTAGTGATGTTAATAATCTTTCAGATTTGTGTATTAGTATTAATAAATTTACAGTTAAGATATTTGTTTGTTCTGCAAGAAGAACGAATGTCCTCCATCAACTTTACAGCTCTCTCGGCTACTATGTTGGATCGAGGCACATCAAGCACTGATGGTTCCTTTTTCCAGTGGGAAGAGAAGCATTTCACAGCTTTGGAACACTTAAGTTGAGATATTGCTGACAGCAGGTCTTCATAAGCTGCCTCTGCATAGTGCTGGTTTGAAAACCAGGCCCGCGACCATATAGTTGCAACGAAATCGCAAATTATCCTCAGCTGTTCTCGCCAGTTTGGAAGAATGAAAAGTGCAATAAGCGCAAAAATGCCTCTTGAGTTCCACCTGGCACTGTGCAGTGATGGCAGCTTGTGCCATTTGATACGTGGCCATTTTTCCTCATTTTTGTAAAACTTGTATGCTTCACAAAGCTGAAAAAGAAATTTAAAGTCATCTCTCCAGCCAAGGTTCTCATACTCTGCTACCACTGCTGTGCCCTTGCAGACATTTTTTAAACCACCATAATGCTCCATAATCTCATCAATAAATTTGTAGTTAATGTTAGGCGACTGTGACTGTATAGGAAAAAAGAAATCCAACACATGTCGTAGAACAAGATCAAGAATGTGGTGTTGGCAGCCGATGTGTTGAGGTTCATCGAATCCCTTGTCTCGAAATGTTTCTTGAAGCTTGGCTACAACTCCATTCTTGCCACCAGTATTTACAGCTGTTGTGTCAGAGATGATCATCTGAATACTGTTCCATGCATTGTAATCATAAAGTAGGTCCTGTAGTGCTTTATATATGTTTGCAGAGGATCCACTGTCACAAACCAAAATGCCAAGTTTTAATGTTCTTTTCTCATTTTTCAAACACAACAACTTGGTACTCCGTCTTGTCAATTTTCTTACCATCAAAATGCAAAGAAAATTTCTTTTCAGAGATCAGTTCCATGAGGCGGTTCTTAACTTGTTCTGTATCTCTGATTGTTCGACGCCAGACTCCAGACTGATGGTGTTGGGACACAAACTCCATCCTCAGCCAGACTTTGAAGCACCCGTGACGTTTTTCTGGTTGACAAAGAGTGACTAGATACTAGTTTGGCAGCAGACTTAGTTGACTGGCGTGTTGCACGCTTTCTGGGAGATTCTCCTGGAACTGCCTCCGCGTCACCACTGCTGCTTCCTTTCTTAGAATCCTCACTATCGCAGGAAATTGGTACGGAGTGGTACACTTGTTTTGTCGAATGTTCTGATGTGCTTTTGGCCCTTTTTGATGGATGGATTGTTGACATAGGAACCACTTTCATAGTTGTATATCCCACCCTGCCATCTGATTCAATTTGTACTTTGTACAGTTGTTTGTCCTCACTACAAAGCCAATTTCCATCTGGTTTTGTTATATCGAACAGATGAGCAAGATAATCTTCAAATACTGCATTTGGTCGCTTTGTGTGTTTCTCAAATGATGTGATAAGTTTGTCAACATTAGCAGACACTTGTTGTTTGGATAGAACAGGAAAATTAAACTTCAGCCAAAGATTCATCAATTCATCGGATATTTTTGTTAGTCGATCATGTCGTCCTTTCAATTCATCAAAGAGTCCCAAGAATCTTCCAACGATATCTCTGTTGGAAGGCATTTTACACAATTTGTTGCTCATATCCTGTTTTACCTGTGGTATATTAGGACGGCGCTTCGTGCTTGATTTCAAATTTTGTGTCCACATTTCACCAGCTGCTTCCACTGCTGATTTTGACTTTTTACTTTTAAAGGACATATTTTCAAAAAGAAGCACTAAACAGCAGGTCTTGCAAATTAATACAGTAAATAAACAAAAATTGTTTGAATGATATGAACAACTATACAATATACAATATTATATATTTATAGTTTTAAAAGTCAAAGTCAAGCATAAGGAAGTAAGAACTGGGAACAAAATCAAGTGAGAAATTGAAAAAGTTAAAAGTGGTGAGGTGCTAGGTGCGGGAGGTTTTTTTGTGATCCAATGAAATCAACCTCAAAACAGTGATATATTGGTAAAAGTGCATCAAATGCAACATCAGGAAAATTAAAATTTTGAAAAAAGTTTCTTTGTCATATACCTAATATACATGTGTGCAACAAAAATTAGAAAAGCATATTGAAAAATTGTTCCATCAGCTTCCACAAAAATCTGGATTTGTTGCAAAAAATATTTCTAACGCAACCTGGATTGATAAAGTATATGGCAATGATCTTTTTATCTGATGATTTTGATCATCAAAGTTAAGTGATGATGTTGATTAACAGAATCAAGTGATGGTGTTGATCAACAGAAACAAGTGATGATGTTGATCAACAGATTCAAGCGAGTTCTAAAATAGTTCGAATATGATAACTGTTTCTCATAGAAATCAAGTAAAAAAGGCCTAAATAAAAGATCTTCATTTGTTGTATAAAATAGAGTGAAACTCCTCCTAATTTCATTCATTAGTATTTCAAATTTTTTATCACTTTTTTGATAGACCATCAAAAAAAGTGATAAAAATTGAAACTTCTCTTGGTTAAAGCCAAGAGAAGTTTCAATTTCCTCGAAAATGTCATTATCTTTACTTTCATGTGTAAAGCTTACGAGTGAAGAATAATCGTAGGGGAACATGGGGCAAGATGACGAACGTTTCGAAAAACGCCTGTATCTTAGTCAATATCTGTCCCAAAAATTAAAACTTGATTTAAAAGTGATAAAAAATCATTCCGCGTCACTTATGTATCAAAAAACCACTCTAAAAGTAGAAAATAGCTAAGAAAAAACTCATTAAACGATGTTAACTCAAATTGTCATCTTGCCCCGTATGCGGGGCAAGATGACGATTTGAGTTAACAAAGTTTAAAACTTTAAGAAAAGAAAACTCTATGAAGCTATAAATGCCTCAAAAACCATCATCACAAATTCTTTTTTATTAAAAAAGTAATACAAATAAAGGTGTAACTTTTAAAACTAATAAATTATACATTTATGTCGGTCAATGCAAAAAAAAACAGTAACAACCTAGTAATCAGTTTGTAGCAAACTCCAACGCAACAAAATAAAACTATTGTCAAACAAATATTGTATTTTGTAATAAAATAATTACTGAACAATACAAGAATAGCAAACAGTACAAGTAAACTTCCGTTTAATATAGATTACGGACAAGCCATCTTGCCCCGGTCATCTTGCCCCAGGCTTATACAATCTTTAAAATGAATCAGAATCAATACACAATCAAATTATCATAGCCTAATACTTCTTGTATGGCTTTCAGTTTCATCAAATTAAATAAAAATTTCTCGCTTACCTTTAGCTGGTGATGTAGCGATGTAATAAATCAAGTAAAACGAGGATAAAAAGTTTTTTTCTCAATGTCGGAAAAACTTTTTAATACTTAACTTACGTCACAAAAATAATATTTAAAAAGAAACCATTGATAAATCTAGTAAAACTAATCTACTTCCCTTTCAGCTAAAGTCAACTGTTATATTTAGTTTTGCTTAATAGATAACTGTAGGTTTTCATCTTGCCCCATTCGTCATCTTACCCCATGTTCCCCTAAAAGTCTTCCTTTTAAGGATTTTAATGAATGAATTTAGTTTTAATTAATATCGACGCTGTTAAAAATGTTGTAAAAGTAAATAACAAGTTTCCTATAAATAACTTTTAATAACATTTTTAAAAATTTCAAAAAAAGTAATGCTATAATATAAATTTAAAAATATCACGAAGATAATTAGCTTTGTAACACTTTAAGGTTGTGCAGCCGTGGCGCAGTGGTTAGAGTTCTGGCTCAGAACCAAGAGATCTAAGGTTTGACGCCATCTCTAACCCAATCTCTAAGTGACATTGGTAAGGAAGTAGGCTTGAACTTTCTGGTTAAATGCTCTTCTACGGTGCTCTGTGATAAGACCGTAAGGATTTCTGACAGCACCTTAATAACAAAAAAAAAAAAAAACCTTTTTAGGGTACGTTGCAGTACTCAGGTGGTACGTTGCAGTACTCAGGTGGTACGTTGCAGTACTCAGGTAGTACGTTGCAGTACTCAGGTGGTTTAAGGCCATTCCAAATTTTTATAGTGGCTCAACTGACCTTCTAAACATTTCATTTAAAAAGTTTTCCCTAATGAAAAAAATGTTTATTGACGGAAATATGAGGGTTGACGTAAATTGCCTTTAAACTGAAAGAAGAATATTTTAAAAAGCAGTGTCAAAAATCATTAAGCACAACTTTTCTAGTAATCTGCAACGTAAAAAGTATTGATATTGTATTCTATTATTTTTCCATAAAATGATTGAAATGATTTACTTGAGCGCATAATATACAACATATATTTAACATTAGCTAATGTACAATGATCAATGAAAACTCCTATAGGAGTTTTCATTGATCTGTCCAAAATCTTTGATACAGTAAACCATGATAAATTGCTATATAAACTTGAACACTATGACATTAGAAATAAAAATTTAGTTTAGTTTAAAGACTATTTAACAAACAGAAAACAATTCATATGCTAAGATTCAAAAGAAACAGTTAAACTCAATAACTTGTGGAGTTCCACAGGGCTCTAATCTAAGGTCATTGTTGATTCTACTGTACATAAATGATCTTTATTAATCATCGAATCTTATAAATTGTGTTGTATTTGCAGACGACTCTAATCTCTTTTATTCACACAAAGATATTAAAATATTTTTTAAACATGTTAATGAACTATTAGTTAAAGTTAATGAGTGGTTTGTAAATAACAAACTTTCTTTGAATGCTGATAAAACTAAATTTATTTTTTTCTCAGTCAACAACTTTGCTGTTCTAAGTTTAAAATTGAGTTCATACTCAATTACGTAATGTGGGACATATTTGTGGAATTTATTTTCAGATATTACAAATAAAAAGAAAACCACTCTTGATCGGTTTAAAAGAGAATTGAAACGGTTGCTTTTATTTATGGATCTCACTATGGTAAATTTTAAATATTTTTTTAAATAAAGCAAAGCTCTAAAATAAAATCGAGATAACTTAAAAAAAAAAAAAATTCTTTTAAAAGAATATTGTTAACACAATCAACCATAACAAAGTTTATTAATGATGTTACTCTCTCAATATAAATATAAGTATATCTCTTTTTTCATCTTTTTTTTTTGTTATTATTGTTACAAGTATATAATCGTTTTTTTTGCAACTGCAGCTGCCTTCTTTGCAATTAAACATTTTAGCAATTAATAAGCATTTTAGCAATTAATAAGCATTTTAGCAATTAATAAGCAATTTAGCAATTAATAAGCATTTTAGCAATTAATAAGCATTTTAGCAATTAATAAGCATTTTAGCAATTAATTATTACTACTTTGTATATTTACGCCAACGTAATATGATATTTATAAATAACGATTTTATAAAAATGGGGCTCGGTGAAAGAATTACGTCTTCTTTTTGCTCCAGCCATTACTTATTTTGTTGTATATATATATATGAAAATTGTATTTATTGCAGAAGGCGAAATAAACATAATAATAAAAAAAAAAGATCAGCTAGAAACTCCGACAATTTGTATACTGATTTGTATACACTACTGATAACTAATTGTCACCAGTAGCGTAGGGATAAAAAATAGTTCTCCCCGCAAAATTATTCTTCCCCCTTCCTACCTTTTCTTTTCTTGACGAAAATTATACATGAAAACAAAAACCTTATTTTTAAACACAATTTTGATTTAATTAAATAGAAACCACTATGTTACACTGTGCAAGTCTAGTAAGTAGAAAATCTAATGAAAGTTTTTTTTGTCTTAAATCTGCAAATTGGCCTATAACGCCTTTTAAATTTCATTGAGCTGCTATTTCTGCTTTAGTAGTAGGTCTAATGCGGACAAAATGATTTGCGCCATTGTTGTCCTTATCTCTGTTTTAATGTGACTAAGGGTCTTTTTGCAGTTGCTACGCTAATGGGTAATACCAAATATAAATAAACGCAGCTATTATACTTTTAAATGAGCAACTTATATCATAATATATTATTGTTGACACGGGTAAAATGCGGAAACTTTCAATGTGTAAAATGCGGGAAAAAAGTCCTGAAAACTCCCATTCATTCCGAAATATCTTAATATTAACATAAGTCTGTTTTGAGGTAGAGAAACTGGTTAAATATCATAGAAGATGAAATAATATCAAAAGCTTCTATTAGATTGTTTACGCATAATTTATGATGAAGAAAGCCATGTTGATTTGCAGAGAGCATTTTATAATCGTTAATATGCTTAAAGATTTTGTTTTTAACATGTATTTTGACTATTTTGCAAACAACAGAGTTTAGTGAAATAGGTTGATTGTTTTCAGCTAGTAATTTATCTACCGTTTTTTTATAGACTGTTCAAAAATTTGCTAATTTCTAGAGAGTGTGTAGTATTCCAGAATTAAAAAATTTATGAAAGATTTTTGTAAATGGAAAAAAATATTTATAGGGGTTTAGATTGATAAGTTAATAGTATGAAATAGAAAAACCCAAGTTGTCATTATAAGTTCGTTCAGGTTAGTATCACTTTTTTAATGGTATAAAATGTTCAGAGAGATTTTAATATTATTTCTTTTTTATGTTCTCTTTTTTCTTTAAATATTTCAGCGGAACGATTAAGAAGATTATTTTAAGTTTATTATTTTTCCAATTAGTTGAGCAGTTGATATACCAAGCGGATTTTTTGCATGGATTAGGTTTATGATATGTAGAGTGCTCCAAGGATCATATTCAAGGATCATATCCAAGGATCATATCCAAGGATCATATTCAAGGATCATATCCAAGGATCATATCCAAGGATCATACTTTTTCTCTGTTTTATTAACCTTGGAATTAAATATTCGCAAACAGTACAATTGTTAGAAATTACTAAATTAAACATTTGATCCGCGGTTTTATGCAAAAATAAAATATTTCAGTTGATTGATGCAATAAAGTTTGATATTGAATCGTAATCACCTTTGCTGTAACTAAATAACTGAAATTCTCTTTCGGGAAACGGTTTTGAAACTTAAATTCCTCAAGTGATACTAAAGCGGCCCTTAGTATTATTGCCTAATATAGCATTAGGAAACCATTTTAAAATAGAATTACTGCTGTAGGTAAATAACAAGTCTAACATATGGTTTGAGCAACCATAGGGTGTCAGGACGTAGGAAATGTGATATGTTAAAATTACCGACCAGTAACCCAAGTTATCATTATAAGTTCATTCAAGGTAAAATCACTTTTTTGACGATGGAAATTATTTAAAGGGATTTTAATATTATTTCTTTTTTATGTGCTCTCTTTTAAATACATCAATAATGAAGATAGCTCCACTGTCACCTCGACGTCTGTCTTTTCCACTGTCACCTCGACGTCTGTCTTTTCCACTGTCACCTCGACGTCTGTCTTTTCCACTGTCACCTCGACGTCTGTCTTTTCCACTGTCACCTCGACGTCTGTCTTTTCCACTGTCACCTCGACGTCTGTCTTTTCCACTGTCACCTCGACGTCTGTCTTGGCAATTTTTTTTAAAGTGAGTTATTGTTTTAATACAATAGCTTCACTATTGTACTTTGCTTTAAAACCTTACGACATCACACTTACCACTTACCAAAATTGTATATTTATGAGCTAATACAGTTTGTTTTAACTTTTTAGATATAAATGAATAAAAATCTCTATTATCACTATTTGAAGTATTAGCCTTGATTACTATTAAAGCTAAAAAAAATAGTTTGAAAAAGATTTTGAAAAAGTTTTTGTAGTTCGTAGCTATATAATAATAGCAAAAGTTGCTAAAGCTGCTATGTTTATATTCATGAATATTATTTTTAAGAATGACAGATTTAAAAAAAAGTATGTATATATATATATATATATATATATATATATATATATATATATATATATATATATATATATATATATATGTATATATATATATATACAGAATTGCTGCAACTGATGGAGTAAAAAAATAAATAAAAATATTGACATCATGACGTCTACCACCCTCCAATTATGAGTGGCGATTTTTTAATTTTTGTGAGAAAAGTTTTTTTTAAAAAATTAACAGTAAGAACTATGCTTGGCAGAGGATGAAAAAATTGTTTATCAAAACTTCAACAAAAAAATGTAAATCATACTTTGCAGGTAATAAGAAAATAGTAAAAGTTACTTGATTCCTCACTACTAAATTTAAAAATTTGATTTGTTTAAAAATAAACTCTGCTATATATATATATATATATATATATATATATATATATATATATATATATATATATATATATATATATATATATATATATATATATATATATATATATATATATATATATATATATATACTTTTTTCATATATCCAAAAATCGTCTAAGTTCGGTCACTTTAGCTTTAAACATCCAGAAGTCCTCTTCTTTGAGCCATTATTTGCTTATTTGTAATTTTTATCAAATTTAGCTTTGAAACGGAAGCTTTGGGCATGCCAGTATGTAAGGCATTTAAAATTAATGTCTTTCAACTTTCACAAGCAGTTGTTCAGCATGTTAATGGAGGTCTTTGTTTTAATGAGCTCAAAGAAGTTTGTGTGCTTAAAGTTCTATACTTTTGTATACTCGAATAAATTTCTGAAATTCCGGTAACTAGTATAGGCAGTGTTGGTAAGGCTTGAGTATTTTGTGCAAAAATTGACCCAATAGCTAATTTTTAAAACTTTAAAAAGTCCTTTCATTTAGCCAGATTGCGTGACACCATAGGTAGCACCGTTTGATTCAAACAAAAACTAAACAAAAGTTTACTGATAGCAGTATTTTATCTTTTTTTTCTTTAAATAAAATAAAAAAACAGGTTTTAGTACAAATTATCTAAATGCAGTAAGAAAATTTATGTTAAAACAAAGTTTTTATAATAGGCTTATAACCAACAAGTTGATGGCTTGTTACAACATGGAGGGTAAACACAAGAAAGTCTTCAAGAAAACAAACATCATAAGAGTAATTACAGGTACGTTATTTTCACATTTTAAAATGTTTTTATTAATAAAAAGAGTCTATTTAATTTTGAGAGAGTATTAACTATTTAATAAAGTTTAAATATATTTAAAAGATATGCACGTTTCTTTGGATATATTTGATGTCTTAAATTATTAGGCAAGTTAATTTGTTCTCATCTTGAAAAAACGTAGTATGTCGTTTAAAATATTTTACTTGTTTATGATCAGTTAGTATATAATAGTTTTATATTTTAGATTCTATGACGAAGTATACTTGAAGTATACTTGAAGTATATAATAGTTTTATATTTTAGATTCTATGACAAACTATACATGAAGTGCACCATTCTATTGGCAATATTCTGAAACGTGCTCCTGACAGAAAAGATGGTGGTGGTCGTGGTGGTGGTAATGCTGTTGAACAGGAAGATTTTTTTCATAATAAATCTTTATGATCCCACATGAGTTGTTTATTTATTTTTATTTGTGTCAGTCATTTTACATAAGTCAAGAAAAAGAAAAAGTAAAAAGTCAAGTAAGGTTCTTCACCCAAAAATGTAATACATTACAAATATAATAAATAAAATATGATACAAGAATGGTTAAATTTGACTTTGGGTATTTTGTTCCGAATAGGCTCAAAATCTGTTTTTTCTTCGTATATAAGAAAACGTGCAATGAACGGTCTTATTGGACATAAGTCCAAAAGATAGTTCGTTGCACGTTCTCATTTGGACGTCTGTCAGTATTTCCAATATGAACCAAAATCGTACTTAAAATGTACGTCCAATTTGGACCGAAAATGAACGTCCAATTTGAATATACATTGTACGTTCAGATTTGGACGTCATTCAGTATTTCCAATTTGAACCAAAATTGTTCTAAAATTGTACGTTCCATCCGGACGTACAATGTATATACAATGAACATACCCGTGCCCTTTTGGAATGCTATTTTTATTATGTAATAAATTAAATTCTGAGTTAAGTGTAACATTATCTTCATTTATAAACAGTTTACCTTCGATCCGGTGCTGCCAGATCGGAGTTAAACTGTTTCTATTTTTCTACAACGCAACGCTCGTAGATGGTTGCAGATGGTTGCTGTTATTTAAACTCTTTATTATCATCTTTAAAACTTTCAACTTTATTTCAAAATCTTTTTACATTATTTTCATTAAGTTTTTTTGGATACCTATATATCAAAATTTTTGCAAATGGATCCAACAAAATTATCCAATTGCACCTTGGTATTATCCTACTAGAATTAGGGCTCATGAGTACGTCTAAATTTGAACTTATTCTGTTAATAGCTTCTTTTAATTTGTCTGGGTTTCGGCAATTTTTTCTTGTAATTGCTCTGAGCTTTATGCAATTTCTTTTGCTACTTTCGTAAATCAACCGCTGTATTTAGCTCTGAAGACTTTATCTTGGGTATATATGTATAGTTTAACCCCAAATTCCAGAAAATGTTTGTATCTACTTTTTGTAAAGATAAAAATTTATAACCACTTGGATATGTAAGTTTGATATAACCATTAATGTGCCATTGTAGTAAAGCTCTCCATCATCTAGCATTAAAAATGATCCTTTTCACCCTAATTTACTGTAAATGTAAGGGTACTTCTGAAAAAAATAAATTAATTATCTGATTGAACACTCTCTTCTTGGAATTATATCCTAACCTGAATCCGTTTTTTTTCTCTTAACCTCCTTTTTCATTTTATAAAAAATTTAGCCAATCATTTTTAGATAATATATTAGAAAGTTGCGTCCAACTCTAATACAAATATTGAAAAATGCTTTCGTTATCCAATACATACAGAATCTTGATTTTTCTTGAAGAACCACAACCCAGCATGAACTTAGAGAAAGGAAATTGTTACCATTAACAATATAGCTCCAAATTTTATAACTCTAAGCTCACAAAATTTTATCATTCAGTTTCCAGCTCTTGGAGACAACCAAATAGTACCTAGGAGCGTTAGTCTCGTTTATAATGTCATACTTATCAGCTGACCAGATTTGACAGCACGTCTCGTGAATAAACTGAGCCAATCTAAAATTGATTGGTTGGCCGTTATTTACTCCGGCAAAGAAATCTATACCCGTGAATTGTATGATGACTAATGGGCTATTGCCGTGTTTTAAAGGAAACGTAAAAAACACTGATGCTATTTTATATATATATAACGGTGACGTTACTTTTAATTTTTGACGCTTTAGCCCATTTTTATGAAGGTGTTCGTTTTAGAAAAGTTGTTTATTTGGCATTTAAAAAATCTTCCTCCCAAAATTATTTGAGGCGTAAAAGGCTTTTTGTACCTGTTTTTAAAGCAGGTGTAAAAAGTTTTTGTACCTGTTTTAAATACGATATGTAAAAAAGTTTCTTTACCTATTTTAAACGCAACGTAAAAAAAAATTTGCGTTTTTTATTTCAGATACAAAAAAATTTAGTAGGTGAGGTCAGAAAAAATTTAGTAGGTGACTCTATTTTACATCAAACATAATCGCCGTCAAAAGGATGGGGTAAAAAACTTGGTGTATCGAAGCTATTTTTTTGTTAAATAAAGGTCTCTAAAAGTATACGTCACCTTGGTCGGGTGTAGAAAATTTTCTGCGGGAGTGAAATGTTTTCTGCGGGTAACGTAAAGGTCTCTAAAAGTATACGTCACCTTGGTCGGGTGTAGAAAATTTTCTGCGAGAGTGAAATGTTTTCTGCGGGTAACGTCAAACCGCTATTTTACATGGACATAATTGCCAACGTGGATAGTTTAGTTCAGTTATTTAAGAGGTCAATAACTTTAAATAATCATCCGAAAGAAGTTTTCAAGTATTGAAACATAAAAAACAACAAGTTTGCTATTTTTTGTTTAAAAATTATCAACGAATATGTGCTGCATCAGGCACCTCTGTACTGACAATCTTCGGTACTCGTGCACATCTGTCATGCAAGAAGCATACCGTAGGAATATATTATAAAACATTATGCTTTTATGTTTCTCTTTTACTGATTTAAATATTTATACTGGTTACGGCAGGATATTCTACTGGGATACATCACGGTTTGTGAAAAATTTCCCTTAATACGAAGTTATATAATATAGTTCTCAAAAGACAGCAAGGAAATTTAGATTGGAGATTACAAACTTTCTTTAAGGTTTTTATTTTATTCTTGAAAAGCTATTTTTTCCATCTGTAGTTTATATCAATTTTAATTTTTTGAATCTTTTTCGAAGATTCTTTCTTAACAATGCTTAGAAAATAGTTTTTTGAAATTTTTTGGAAGCTCACAGCCCAGAAATATCTTTACGTAATTAATTTATGTCTTCATGTGCCTTCAAAATGTGCCTTCAAAAACATCTAAGTAAACCATGTGTGAATGATAGCTCAAAAATGAATGCTGAAAGTAAAAATTTAAATTTAGTGGTTTAGACTACGATTTCTAAGCAAACCAAATCATGTTGAATTTTTTCTTTTACTGCAGAAATCTTTCGAAAGAAGAAGAAAAAATGTACATGGTATATACGCTTCTTAAAACCATGTTGTTAATAAAGCCCCTAAAAGCAGTAATTACGCTCCACACAAATAGTTTTTAAATAAGGACCGAGTTTCGGGACTCAATATCCTTGGAATAAACAGGAATATCAAAAATCTTACCTGTACCACCTTATTGTTTTCAACAAAATTATACAGCAGGACTGGAATCGCATAAACTTTTATCATAACATAAACATTATCAATAACAAATTTTTAAAACTTTCTTTAAAATCTTAGACGAATATGTGAAATAAATCTCAAGGCCAAAGACATATTATCTCCTTGGATAATTAAGGGAATAAAAAAATTTTCAAAACTAAAACAAAAGTTGTATAATTAATACTTAAAAACAAAATCCGAAAAACATAAACAAAATTACAAAAATCTGTTTGAAAAACTCCGCAAAAATGTTAAAAATTATTAATGTTAAAAATTATTATTCTAAATTGTTTATTCAGTACTAACATAATTTAAAACGCTTCTGAAAATTAATGAAAGAAATTACAGGAAAGTAAAAAGTAATTTCAACCTCTCTTACACTTGTAATAAAATTTGGAAATAAAATTATTAATAATACTAATGAAATTGCGACTTAATTTAACAAACTTTTTTCCACTATAGGAGCAAATTTATCAAACAAAATCCCTTGATGAACTTCAAACATTAAACTCCTTACATTTTACAAACCTAACGCTTGAGGAATTTGATGTAGTTCTTAGATCTTTAAAAAGAAATAAATCAGTAGGACCTGACGATATAAATGGAAATATTGTGATATGTATGACGTCATGAAAGACGTTCTTAACAAAATCTTTAAATCATCCATAAACAAGGTTCTTTCCCAGACTCTCTAAAAATAGAAAAAGTAATTCCTATTTTTAAGACAGGAGATCCGACCAATATAAACAAATTACAGACCTATTTCTGTTCTTCCAGTTTTTTCAAAAATATTATAAAGAATAATGTATAAGAGAGTGTACACATACCTTTATGTACAAAATTAAAGAAATTATATACAAAAGTAAAGAAATTAAAAAAGGAATAGATCTAAATTGATCTATTCCTTTTTTAAACAATCTATTAAAAAAATGATTTTTTCAAAAAAAAATGTTCTTGTTTTTTTTTTTTGATTTTTTCAAAAATATTTTCAGTTGCTATACTGCATATTGATTTGTTTTATTTTGAGTTTCACTTCTGAAGTATGTAGAGTATTAAATTTATGATATATTTAGTGATTATGCATTCTCGGTATATATTTATTTTAAATAGTTTATAAATGTTTTTTATTGTAGAAGAAAATAGAGTTTTGTTAAGGGCTTCGTGATAGGGTCATTACGATCTTCTTGAAGTCCTGCCCGTATATTATTATAAATCTTAGTGTAATAATATTATACGGCAAATAAAAATAAAAAAATTAAAAAAATTAAAAAAATGAATAATTGAGAATGTAGACATCATCTCCAAAACATGCTCGTTTGTGCCTAGATTTCTTAGACAATTGCCTGTATGAACCAATAATATTTAGAATATAAAACTTCTTTACTGATAAATTTTGACCACATATGCGCATCGAATAAACTATTGTTTTCATTAAATCTTACCTTACAGAGCAAACATAGAACAATATAAAGCACAATTTTTTTAATGCAATTAGGTAAAGCCTAATTCTTATGGAAAACATTCAATTTAGATTTAGACTTGAAATCTTTTGAAATTTTTAATTTAAAGCAGTGATGACCAAATGTCTGTTTCAGTCAAAATTACTGTATGTAAAATTACTGTCAAAATTATTTATGAAAAGTAGCGAAATTATTAATTTTCGGTACTTTTCATAAATTCGGTAAGAAGCAAAATTTTGGCTAAAAAATAAACCAAAAACCAAAAATTTTGTATGACTTAAAATTTTTAATTAATTTAGAAAAATTGTATTTATTAGACAACTTTCACACAATATTTTATCATATCTAAATGAAATTTTAAGCTTATCATTGAAAAAATACGTTAGTAAATAGCGCGTATCCATCTGCTTCCTAAAAATATCAAAACTGCAAATAATCAAACCATTGCTCTGCACATAACATTTTGAATTTTGCACTAATAAAGTTTTGTTTAAAGAAAACAAATTTGTTCACAAGTTTTGTTTAAAGAAAACAAATTTGTTTACAAGGACTTCGTGGATGTTAGCTTTTAGTTATTTTTATAGGTTTTGTTATGAGTAATTTTATTTTTCATAATATTTATTTATGACAAGTAATTTATTATTATCATATAAGATGGAAAGATGTCGTTGAAAAAAACAAAAAAAAATTTAAAAAAACAAAAAAGCAAATCTAAATAAACGACACATGTAAAATAGCATTTTTAGATAACATTTCTAATGAAATTAATTAATGCTTAGCCGAAACTTTGGTTTTAGGTTCGGTAAAATGTTTGCTGAAATGTCGGTTGTCGGTTAGCGTAGCATAGTGTGCCCAGGACATAAGAAAATTAATTTTTCTGAACTTTTATTTTTTTACTTTAAATATTAAATTTATGTTGTGTAGAGCATATGTAGGTCAGTGCAAAAAAAAATTTGGAAATTCATCAAACCATTTTGTTTTTATAGCTGTTTGAAGTGGAAGAAAAAATTGACACAAAATATTTGTATTAAAATTGTGCCAATACTGTTTTTTAACAATAACTTTGAAACGCTCCACATCAAAATCGACTTCATGAATTTAAAAAAAAATTTCCATCCTGGTCTGTAAATAATATTTAATTTGCAAACTACTTTAATAAAAATAAAAATTCAAGTTTAAACATTTATTTTGTGCAGCTTTGTTTATACCTAAAAAAATTCTAAAATATATGAAAATATATTAATTTTGTTAAAAACAAAGTAACAGGAAAAAAAAAGCCTCAGGAGGCCGCAAATAAACTCAAATGTTTCATACAATGCACAGTGGGTCTGAAGCCGGCAAAACCATACAAAAAAGTTTTTAAATTTTGAAATTTTGAAAAAGGCAAATTTTGCTCAATATATTAATAAGCCAGAAATTATATTTTATTAAAAAATAATTTTTCAATAAAACGCCATATTTGTTGTTTAAATATTTCCTTAAATACTTTTTATAAATAACAACAAAAAAGTTTGAAAATTTTATTTTTTTACATCTTTTGAAAACTTTGATTTCTTATTTTAAAGAAGTTTAAGTTTATTTTTTAACTTATATAGTATTATGTTAACATTTAAATCACATAACAAAATATATTTTTTGCATTTTATATAAATATTTTCAACAATGCAAACATCAATAATTTTGAGTTATAAGTTTATATTTTTTTCAAAAATATCATTTAAAACCATCGGATCAACTTGTATCAAACGCTTAAAATGATATATAATTGAATACCAATATGACATTGATCTTGTGGTATAAAAATTGGCTGCCTGTAGCTGCCGAAACGAATACACTTTTAAATTCAATTAACTACGTCCACGTTTCTTGTTAATGCGTTTTTGATCGATAACAAAAAATTTAAGATTTGAAATTTAAAAACTGCAGTATGACTTTAAAATAATTTTTATTAAAGACATAAGTTTAAAATTAAATATTTTTGTATTTTTTAATTGCTTTCCAGTAACTTCTTCGTATTTGCTCAATGAACATTTAGATCGCATTGAAACCATTATTCCTAATTTTTTATGCTACCGTTTTAAAGTAATAAAAACTCAGAGACTGTGATAAAATATGAATTATATACTTCTACGTAGTACAAGTTTGGGACATAATATTTATTATTTATTTTATAATTTCCGAAAACAATAAAATTATATGTAATCGATAAAAAACACGATAACAACCAATGAGAAATAAAGGAAAGGAACTGAGTTTCATAGTTACTGCTCGTAAAAAAATTACTTTATTAAAAACATTTTAAACTACTTTCTTTCAAATTAAAAGTATTTTATTGAACAGACAATCTCTTAAAAATGGATAGGAGATGTCTTATGAATTATATAATGGAAAATAATTTACTACAAAATGATGATTTACATGCAAAGATTTTGAGTTTTGTTTCCCAAAGCAATTTTGAAGAACCTAATGATAACTTGTCAATTATTTCGAAATTCATTTACCAAGCTAAAAAAAAGTGGAAAAAATCAAACAGAACAAGTACAGTATTTGAAAAAAGATATAAAGTTTGGTTAAACTAAACTATATTTGACTGTAAAAAAAAAAAATCGAAACAAAAACCTGTGGTATGTTTACTTTAACTATGTGTAAATTTATTATAATGTGTATAATTTATTTGTATTATTATTACGACGATTTAATAATTAATAAAATAATATTATACTTTAAGGTGGACGCCCTTAAGTCCACCTTAAAGTTTAATATTATTTTAAAGTTTTCAAACTTTTACTTGCTGTCCACTTTAAGGTGGACAGCAAGTAAAAGTTTGAAAAGGGATAAAAAGGTTATAGAAGCAAAAGTGGTTAAAAAAATATACAACAAAGAATTATCGACAGAATCACTTACTTCAGAACAATCATTAGCGCTAGTCTTAGATGCTAATTTATACAAAGAAACTTATCAGCATTTAAGAAACAATGCTCTTCCATTCAGCTCTCTATACCCATCCTATCATATTGTAAAAGAGGCTAAAATTAAATGCTACCCTGAAAACATTCAGGTCAGTGACTACTCTGCAGAGGTTTCATTACAAGCTCTTCTTTTTCATACTGCATCAAGAATATGTTCAGCTTATAGTGTTGTGTTAAATTCACCTGTGCTTAAAGATTGTACTAAACTATTTATAATATACAAAGCTGGTTTTAATGGTGCAACAGGACAATCTGTTTATAAACAACTTTCAGATGTTTCTAGTGAACTTCATACAGATGAATCACTTTTCATAACTTGCTTGGTTCCTCTAGAACTATATTGTTTCAAAGATGTCAAAAAACAGGTTGTTTGGAGAAATCCGAAACCATCGTCAACTAATTACTGCAGACCTCTGAGATTTAAATATAGAAAAGAATCAAATGAAGTAATTCTTGCAGAATATGAGTCAATTATGGCTTCTATTAAAGAGATAACATTATCTGTTGTACCTCTTTTATTGGAGGACGGTACAACAAAGGAAGTTGAAATACAACATATTGTAAATTTAACAATGATAGATGGAAAAATTCAAACTATTATTTTCACAGCAACCAACTCATACCAATGTTGTTCAGTGTGTGGTGCATCTCCAATCGAAATGAACAATTTATCTTTAGTTGTTCAAAAAAAAACTTTAGAAGGCAATATAAAAAATGGCGTTTCAACTTTGCATGCTTGGATAAGGTTTTTAGAATGTATGCTCCATATCTCTTATAAGATGCCGATTATGAAGTGGCAGGCTAGAAATCAAGACGAAAAAAATATTGTTAAACTGAGAAAGCTTGAAGTCTGTGCTGAATTTCGAACAAGGATAGGTCTTGTCATAGACCAACCGAGAATAGGTGGGGCAGGTACATCAAACGATGGCAACACAGCTAGGCGATTTTTTCAGCAATACGTGTCTCAGCTAGTATAATGAACGTCGATGTAGATCTTATGCAAAGGCTTCATATTATTCTGGCCACAATATCAAGTGGTTATGAAATTAACTCATCCAAATTTAAAACATTCTGTTGGGAAACTGCTTCGCTCTATGTATTCCTGTACCCTTGGTATCCTATGACCCAAACACTTCATGAGATTTTGATTCATGGCTATGAAGTCATCGAACTATTTACTCTTCCATTAGGTATGTTTTCTGAAGAGGCTCAAGAGGCTACCAATAAGGATTTTAAGATTTTTCGTGAAAATTTTACAAGAAAATGCGATCGGAAAAAAAACAATATAGATCTTTTCATCGCCTTTTATGTGCATCTGACCCTTTAATTTGCACATTAAGAAAGAAGATACATAACAAAAAAAAAAGTCTACCATCTGGTGTACTTGAACTATTGCAAGAGCCAACGATAGAATACTCTGCGTAAAACATAAGTTTAAATAATATAATTGTTGTTAATTTTGTTGGGTAAAAACGGAATTTTTTATAAATGGAAAATAAATGAGTTTTTTAATAATTTGCGTAATTATGTAATAAAATTTGAAGTTTTTAAAAAACAAATGTTATTTTTTCCACAAATTATGTTTTTTAACATAATAAAATGTTTCCAATTAAAAAAAATAAAAAAATTTTGGTTTTAGAGGTTTTGGCTAGAAAATGTCACTTTTGACCTGAAAAACGAACCTACAACAAAATTCTGGATGATTTTGTGGACATTGTGGAAAAACATGCGAGTGAACAAGGAGTAGATAAATCAGAATACTTAAAAGAAATTGTCCAAAGATGTGAAAAAAGATGGGGGAAGGTGGATAGAGTAAAACAATATCGGTTCAGGAAGCAACTGCTTTAGTCTACAACTCGGATCTATCCATAAATAAATATCAGGTAAAGTATGCAATCAAATACTGTGGTAGTTAATTGTTTTTATAATTGTACGTTTAAATTTTATATATTTCCCTAGGAGCTGAGACTTGAGCTTCTCCCAAAACTAATGTTGCCAACAAGGAATGATGTAGATACCTTTAAACGTACTTTGCTACCAAAAAAATTAAGGAGTAACGACAAGCAAACTTCATCCCCTGTGAACAATGTTATCAAAGACACTGTTGAGTCTCAACTAGATATATCCGAGTTTTGTGCAGAAAATCATTTTATACATGTAGAGGGTAAATTTGGACTTGATGGGTCTGAAAATCACAGCTATCATCATCAGTTATCCGATCCTCAAAATGCAGACTTAAAGGGAACAAATTATATGTGTTTCTTTTGGTGTCCTCTTGAAATTAAAGATTCAAAAAACAAAGTAATTTGGACTAATCCAACCCCTAACTCCATTATTTTTGCCAGGCCTGTTATTCTAGTAAAAACTAAAGAAACTAGGGAGAGTGTAAAGTATTTTAAACCAACTCTGAGTCAACTGCCTAAAAATGAAACTCAGCCTATTCTTTAAAAAAAAGGTTTACAAATATTTGTAAAAACAGAGATTAGTATGGTTGATGGCAAAATGGTAGATTTATTGGTGGGTGGTTCTGGAGTTTTTTTTATCACTACTGCAAATGTTCCAGAGTACAGTACTTGGAGAAGACTAGAAAATGGCGAAATCTCGTACAAAGATACTGAAAGACATGGACAATGCCATGAACCTATAATTGAATCAGATGTAAAATTTTTTACCATTCTACATCAAAAGCTACGTGCACTTGACCACTGTCTGAAAATTTTATATCACATTGTGGGCCAACAAACCTATACATGGTCTGAGCAGGACATAATTGTAAAAACTGCTCTGAAAACAGCAAAAAAAAAAGTTATTAAAAATGTTCATGAAAAAACAGGAGTGCTTCTTGATTCTTCTACTTCTAGTGGTGGTAACACTAACAATGGACCAATAGCAGATCGTTTTTTTAATCCAAAAGAAACAAAGTCAATCTGTTCCATAATTCTTAAAACAGAAGACCAAGATAGCTTTTCAACTTTGTTATCTAAGTTCAATATACTCCTTAGCATTAATCAGCATGTTAATGTTAGCAAAAAAGTTGATCCTGATAAAGTTAAGGAAGTTGGTTATGGATTGATGATATTCCATAAACAGACATTTCCATGGGCTATGCTTAGCCCCAGCGTGCATCAAATGTGTGCACATGCCTGGGAACTCTTTATGATTGCAGGTGGATCACCCATTGCCAAGTACCCCGAGCAGTCAAGCGAAAGTTGGAATAAATACATTAAGGTTTATAAATCAGGAACATTTTGTAAAGCCAGACAGATGTCTTTGCAAATTGATACTCATGACATTTACTGCAGACTGATAATAAGGACACATCCAATTATTGTCAGTAAAAAAAGACTTTTACAATGTGGAGCATGTGGAAAATTTAAGAATGTTTTCTGTGACCATACAAAATCAATAAGACTAATATCTGTGTATATTTGTGTTTAATATTAAGTTATTATGAACTCAAAAACATTTCATTATGAATTTCTTGAAATTAATAAAAGTCAAACATATTTCATTATGAATTGCATATGATATCCTTTTCCAAGCAAACTAGCCAGCTATTAGCTATTAGCTTGCTGGTCACGGGGATTGAGGAGCTATTCGTTATATGGGGCTGGGGGGCGGTGGAAGACAATTTTTTTGAATTTGTTTTATTTTTTAATTTATATTTTATAGTTTATTCGAAAATTTAAAAAAAGTAAGAGCATTACCCTCGGCCCCCCTCCCCCACCGTTGCCCCATTCTCTGGGTCAGAGTGCACACACGTAACATTTAACCTCACAACCAGATTCTTCAGCCCAAAAAAGTGATATACTAAAGTTTCCACAAGATTTCATTAACAAATTACGGATTTATGATTTTTTTCTTCTAAAAAACCACATTTTGGCCACACTGTGCGTAGGGTTTTACATGTCACTAAAAGTTAACTTTTTGTGACGTAAAACACAAAAAATCATAACTAGTTCTTAGTATGATGCGGACAAACAAATCAAATGATGGCGGTGAAATGCAAGATTTTGACAAGTATTTCTCTTTCTGATAATAATATTTCCAGGTTGTAAACTGTTTAGATATCCAACGGAATGCAGTATGAAAACGGTGGCTGGAGTTTCATAATTGAAATAAAAAAGTAGAGCATTAAAAGAACTTGCGTTTCAAGTCTAGCAATCAATATAAATCTGTCTATCCTAAAGTGGACGGACTTTAGGATCGGAGATTTAGAAGACCTCTTCAGCAGAGGCTGAAATATAAGCAGGGTATTTAAGGGAGGGGTTTGGCATCCTCCAAAGAAGATGATTCTCAAGTTATAGTCGGTTTAATTAAGAAATATAGTTGGCTTGTCGGGTATTTGACATATTTACTTCGGGTGAATTTTAGCATTAAGGAACCAGTCATTTTAAAGGATTTCATATCCTCATTTTATTCGTAGAATCGCTGAAAACTGGAGTTAACGCAAAATTTTTATTATTGCGCAAATAGTGTACGATTAACTAGTTGGTAAGAGTAGAATTGCCTTTCCAAAAGTTTACCGACAGGTTTTGATCTTATAGTGACCAAATTTTACTCCAAAGTTCATACTCCTCATAACAGTGTGTGATCGTCTTGCCATTCATTCTTCGCTATTAGTTTACACTGTAACCTGAAATGCTTTGCGCTGTAACTCTGTAAAATCTATTAATGGACACGCAACACTTCGTATCCCGAAATTTTGGTTTCGGCGTATTTCCTGTTTCACGCGGCCTGTATTACCTATTGAGTTAACTTGACAACAACAAAAAATGAAATAACTCGAAATCCTTAAGATCCTTTGGTATGTCGAACTTGATATGATCTTAAACCTTAACAATACTGACATTAAAGACTCCCTTTAAAATGACCTTAACTGAGATAAGAGTAAAAACCATCATCGTATAGGCATTATACAAATACTATAACAATAAGACATGAGGTTAATTTAGGTTTGACACAAATTGGAATAAAAACAAAACAAAATAGGGCAATGAAAGATTGTTATAAACTAGTAAAAACACCGGTATTTGTTCAAACCGGTTTTATAATTTACAGATAAATCTACATCACTATTCGACTATATTACAAAAACAAATTTCGCCTGAGTCGTAGGATAAGATAACTCTCTAAAAAAAATAATTCAACAGTTAATTTTGTTTATAAATTCATTAAAATGAGAGTTCATAACATTTGACTTCATTAGCTTTGTATATAATTTTCGTGCACAATTATAACAAAAGCAAAATAATAACATTTGTTCGTCATCGAGAGTTATATATGATAGTTCTAGATGATATACAAAGAGAAATTTTGCACATTTTTACTATGAAAAACACACAAAACAAACGACATCGCGTACTGCAAAGACTGTTGCTTCAACAAAAGATTTATTCTTTTTTAGGAGTCTTGTTTTCTATAACATGATTTTCGGGTTCTGGAGCAGTTCTTTTCGTCCCACGTTTTGATTTTAAAGGTTCAACTCCCAAAACTTTATAAAGTTGACAAAAAGCGACAAGTCGAAGTGCATGCTAAAACAAACAAAAAATTGCAACTTCATCTTAGGTGAAAGTAAAAACCAACGTCTATGAATTGAAAAGAAATCACAACTTGATTGTGACTGTTTTACTTTTGTACCTCGACCGAGTTCATCAAACAGTAAATTTAACTAAGTAAAATAATTTTAGCTTTATAAAAGGTATACAAAAAACTTTCTGCATACTGAATTATATTTTAGATTATTAACATTGTTGTGAAATGTTACTCATCTAAAATATAAACACCTAGATCTTATTTCTTATAAAAACTACACTACATTATTTATATTCGATATAATACAAAATTAAAATTTTCTATATTATTAGCCCACTCAATTGCTTATAGAACAAAAGTAGTTCAAACCTGAGCAGCAGCTGTTATATCTTCTCTTTCTTGTGGCTCCATATTTTGTATAGCATCTACTTTTGCTTTTTCGCAAGGATCTAGTAAACCTGGACCACCTTAAATAAGAGAAAAGACTTATAACAATACAAAGAGTTCACTCTATATATTAATCTAATATATCAATATAGTATGTACACTAAAATCGAAACATTTAAAAAACAGTTTTCCTTTAATTAGATATTTATGCGCGCGCAACATATTTCTATATACATGTATACAAGTATTAAACAACCGAATTACCAATATAAAGCTTAACTAAAATCCAGTAAACATATGTTTTCAGAAAAAGGCTAGAAAGCTTTAGCTAGAAAAATATAATTTCTTGGGGAATGTTATATAGAAAAATATAAATTTATAGATTAAGTTTGTTAAATAAAAATACGTACCAGGTAAAAAGATACCACATGCTATGACTTCCAAAACTCTTCTAAGAGCTTCTCCAGGACCAACAGGTTGAAAGTAACTAGAAATGGCTTTCTCACACAACAATTCAACTGCCCAAGAACTCAACGGTTTGAATGCCGGAACACGAGAACACACATCTTTAAGTATACGAATGACAACAACGCACGAAGCCAATTGATTTGCACGCGCCTAAAATGTGTTTTTATTTACAACTAATAATTTACGACTACTCAGCACCACAATTAAGAAACATAAGACCATAAAAACAATTATCTTTGTTCTTTTGAAAAAATAAAATTTTATTTTGTAAACACAAACAATTATTTGTTGCATCAAGAAAAAAATCAACATAGATGACATTTAAAGCTTATAAAAATACTTAAATTTAAAATGCAATTTAGAGGAGAGAACTCAATTTTAACACTTAACAATTATATTGAACTTATATAATTTTTTTAAAAGAAAAGAAAAAAAATTTACTCTAACGCTTTAAAGCTTTTAAAATAATTTGTTTAAAATTTGATATATATTTGAAAACACCAACAAACCCCAAAAAACTTAATGCAATGTCATCTGTGCATAAAATGATAGTTGGAAAGTTATTCCTAATAAAACCTCAAATATTTTTAAGCTTAACAAGCCGGCCAAATCATAAACATTAAATTAAATAAGAAAACATATTTTAACTTCTACAATATACCTATTGTCACTAGTAAAATTAACCAATAAATTTATTGTGGATTATTTCACCTCATAGGTTTACAAAGGCTTTTCTCCACATTAACAGGTTTCATTCTGAAAGTAACTTAAACAAATTTACAAAGTTTTTCTTGGTTGAATAGAAAGGAGGAACGCCTTTGTTAGCAATTGTTTTCTTTGGGCAAAACTATATTTTTTAAATGTCTCTTTTATGAACAAATTTCTTAGATTGATTGAGATGCTTTATTTAAAAAACACACTACACAACAAAATATTATAAACATATAAAAATAGCAAACAAATAAAGTATAAAGCAAAACAATTAACATCTTTATAAAAAAGAACAAATTTAGTTTTGCCAAACAATATTTGAACGAAGGAGGTGAAAATCGAACCTGAAACCATTTAGCATGCCGAAGAGCGGCTAAAGCTTGTAGACATTTCTCTCTGTCCAAAACATCTTTGGGATCTTCAGGAACAGACTCTGTTAATCAAACAAGTAGTGAGAGGATTTAACAGCATATTAAAGCACATACGCTCGGGACATATAACAAAATAAAAAAAAATCTCATTTCAGCGCAAATAGAAAATTAAAAATTTCAAAAATTTTTAAAAACTCTTTGATAAGAATATTAAAACACTTCAAAATTAAAAAGAAATGATAAAAAAATAAATGCAGTCCCATTGAGCAAAGGTGCACTGTTAGAATTTCCTCACTAAACTACTCTCTTCAGTGCATATCTTGTTCTCCCATACGAATGTGATATTCACATGAAAAAGATTACATCATTAGTTATAATTTATTTAAAGTAAATAAATAAATAAAATTCACCCTTAATGGTTGATGAAAAAAATGGGTTTAATGACTATAGTAAAAAACTTTTCGTAGTAAATAATTTACTTACAAAAAATCTTACAATCAACAATAATAATTAATCTTAAATGTAAGATGATGAGATGACACTTAGAACAATATACTTAACTTTTATCACCATAATTTTCACAATCTTCTGTTTTGACCAAATTTCAGCAACAAAGACATACCTTTTTTTTCTGCAATAACAGTGCTTGGAACTTCTTTCTTAACTTCTTCTTCTTCCTCTCTTACCATTGGAGATGTAAGCACAATTTTTACAGATGCTATAGGTTCTGTTGTTGAAGTCACTATAACTGCACAATCAGCTACACTAATAACCATATTATACTTTTCATCGGGAGAAACTTCCTAAAAATACAAAATATTTTGAGTGCCTTCCATTTAACATACAAAATATAATTTAAAAACTTTAAAATCTAAGAATTAAAATCGAAACCTTAAGTTTGTCTGGAATCATTCTTCCCACACGCTTAAGCAGTGTGACAGTAGGTTTATCTGTTTTATGAAAATAATTTTATGTAAGTAAAAATATTGTGACAAACTAAGGTGCAGTAGTAAAAATAAAATAAACAAGGCGCAAATTAAGTGACTGCGAATTGAGATATCTGGAAATGCGCCTGGTTTTTAAATTCTTATTTTTTAAAAGTCCATAAACACTTTTATCATAAAATATAATAGTTGTTGTTCAAAAATGATGAATATCAAAATTATGATAAATATTGTCATTACAAAACCACATTATTGTTATTATTTAATGCATTTTACAAACCATTAGATATAACTAGAAGAATAAAGCATACACTACAATGTAATATCAAATAAGAAAAAAATAAATAAAAAAATTACTAGTCTAATGAGTTTAGCGGTAATCAAATACTTTTAATTAAAATCAGGACTACTTATTTAAACTTTCTTTTTACTTATAATAATTGTATTAACTGGCATTTACACGAACAATATATTAAATTATGTAGGTTTTGACTGTTATTTTTGCAGTCATGAATCTATTGTCTCAATTTTTCATAAATATTTACAATATGACGAAATGACCCTTTCATTAAAACATTGATTGTGACTTAATAAGAATGATAAAAGTAAGAATTTAAAGACTAGAAATATATTTAGACATTAAGATTTGCAATCACTTAATTTACCCCTGGATAAATACAAAAACTGCTTTTTTAAAGTAAATGTTACTTACACTGTGTGTATGTGTATATATATATATAAAGTAATAAAAGTAAATAAAGATATAAAAGTAATATGAAAATGAATATAAATACTTACTTAGACACAAAACAACAAGCTCTACATTAAGTTGATTTCGAAGTAATAATCCTTTTGCAAGAGCACCAACTCTCATAACACCTTTCAATTGACGAAATTGAGTACTTTCTGATTTCATCAGTGGTTTAGGATCAGTACCAGTTGTTTCTGTTACTTCTTGTTTAACCTCAGCAACAGGTTTAGCAGCACTTTCTTTTTGATCTTCTTCTATAAGGAAGAAATAATATAAAATATTATACAAGTATTTCTTTTTTTTTTTATTAAAAATATTTGGAATACGAAATACCCTTACACAGGGTTGCATGGTTTTAACCAAATGGTTTAAACCAATTAAAAAAATGTTGGTTTAAACCAAATTAATGTTTTTTTAAAAAATGATTTGAACTTACAACAGGAAACTAAAAGAGGGTTATGTTCACAAATAAAACTAATCTTCAATATAGATGATTTTTTTTGAATCCATGAGTTTTGTTTTTGTTTTTTCATAGAATAGAGTCCTCAGTGTTATTATAGAACAAAGCAGTAATAAATTAGTAATAACACTTATTTATCTGTTTTCTTCCACAGGCAGTTTCTCCTTCAATAGGTTCATCAAGAAGCATTGCTTCCTGATGAACTTATTTCATCAGGAAGTTTTCTTAACAAAATATATATATATATATATATATATATATATATATATATATATATATATATATATATATATATATATATATATATAGATTTAAAAGTATAAGTAGTTATAACATAATTTATTGATACCACAAAAATGTCTCAAAAAACTGGGCGCAAATGTGATATGATTTGGTTAAAATATACACGAGTGACTGTTCCAGAAAGAAAGGGGTGTAGAGCAGTTTGTAATGCGTGTAGAAAAGAAATGGAAGGTCAAATTCAAAGGATGCATGAACATATAAAAAAGTGCAAGCAATCACAACCCCATGAAATTATGGATTCAATTGAAGATCAACAACTTCTTGAAGGTAATTAAATGAGTGCATTGTTATTTTAAATTTTATACTTTCCCTAAATTGTAAACATATATATTTAGAATAATTCAATAAACTGCAATTTCATTTTAAAGGTAAAATTCTGTAAGACGTAAATTTGGATGCACAGTAAAAAGCTTTGTGACTGACAATGCAGCTAATATGAAATCAATGAGACAAGAACTGTCATCTGAAAAAGATATCATAACTTATGGGTGTGCTGCTCATATGCTGAATCTTTTAGCAAATGATCTTAACATTGAAAATGTGAGCAAGCATGTTACACAAATAATAAAATATATAAGAAATAATCATCAAGCTGGAGCAATTTATAAATTAAGCGGAGGAACAAAATTGCCACTTCCTACTGAAACTCGCTGGAATTCTGTATGCGATTCACTTGAAAAATATGTCAACAACTGGAGCATCATTTTCACAATGTTTGAAAAAAATAAAGAATTGGATCCTATGATTGGTAAAAAAGTAAGTGATATACAGATAAAGCGAAACGCAGAGGATTTATTAAAAATATTAAAACCAATTGCAGTAGCTCTAGATACGTTGCAAAGTGATCAAGCAAAAATAAGTGACAGTGTTGAAATTTTTATCAAACGAAAAAAAAAAAAAAAAAATTGAATCTAGATACCATCAGACTGTCAGTGATGCTCATTTACTGGCAAACACACTAGATCCTAGATATTTTGGATCTAATCTTTCTGAAAATGAAAATGAAGCTGCCATGAATTTCGCAGATAAAGAGTTCAAGAACTTGTTACCAATAATATTCAAATTAAAAGCCAAATCTGCTCCATTCGATAAAAGCTATTTGTATAGTGAATCTGTTTTAAAAAATGTATCACCAATAGAATGGTGGAAATCTCTTAAAATTGTGGATTGTAACATAGTGGATATTGAAGGTTTATTAAATGCACCAGCTTCTAGTGCTGGAATCGAAAGAATTTTTTCAACTTTTGGCCTTGTTCATTTTAAGTTAAGAAACCAATTGGGGGTAGAAAAAGCAGCAAAGCTTGTATTTATATATAGAACATTAAATAATGATGTATTGAATAATTTTGATGAAATATAACATTAATATTGATAAAGAATATAGTTTACTCACATAAAATGCGTTATGCTTTTTTTTAATTTAAAAGGGTAACTAAATACGGCATTTTTTAATAAAAAACCTAATTTAAACCAAAAAAACCATGGTTTTTTTGGTTTTTTAAAAAAACCTATGGTTTTTGGTCTTTTTCAAAAAAACCGGTTTTTTTGCAACCCTGCCCTTACATAAACATAACAAAAAACATGATTGCCTACTTGTAGTTTACTTGTGGTTTGTGAACATTTTCTTTTCAATTTTACAAAATAAATTTCTTATATAATTGCTTTATTTATTACTCAATGTGAGTTTAAGGGAAAATAATGTTTAAAATTTAATCAAATGGCGTTGGTTGCGCAACTGATTTATAAATTAATTCTTTAAGTTAAATGTCAGTGATGCTACACAAGTTTTAGTAATGGCATTTAATCTACAAATTGAATGCCAATTTTTACAAGTTAAATGTGGAAGAGATAAAGCAACTTTTTACAACCAGATGCTTTTCTGACATTAACCTGTTTTGCAGATTAATAAAGTAATTATACAGTGCATAAATAAAAAATTGAAGGTAGGTCAATTCGACTAACTTACACATAGATTTAACGGTCATTTGTTTTTATTGATCGGTCAATTAAATTTTTTTTTTAATAAAATGTACTAAATTTGTAAATTAAAAAAATACTTTATGCTATAAAAGCATTACTTTCAAAATATTTTGAATTAAATCATTGCTTTTGTTTAATGAAAACTTACAACAAAGTTTTATGTTGATTAACTAATGCCCAAATTAATAGGTTGAAATAACGTTATTAAAAAAATGTGTTTTGATTAAAAAGTGAGTTTAGACAACATCAAAGTAATTTTAGGTGTTTAACATTTTCCAACACTTAACTTTGTTACCTAAATATAAAAAATAAATAAAAAGATTTTGGTAATTTATTACTTATAATGCTTTACAACGCACAAAGACATTTTTAAATAGTACTAATAGTTTTCTTGGTAACTCAATAAAAAAAAGGGCTAATGACAACTCTAATTTTTTAAATTGCTAAACAGGATGTAAAATTAAATTATCCATTCATTCATTGCAATGACTTCTCAATAGGTAGCAAAGTTTTAGAAGAAAAATTTTAATATAAAAATGTTTAATGAAAAAATCAAATAACGACAATAAAAAAAAAAAATCAAAAATGTTTTGAAAAACTCAATTTGGGTGGTCAAAACAGCAATTTTGATCATTTTAAACGGTTGTTGACTTATTTTGTGCACTGATGATACTACAGATTAATTATAATGTTATAAATACCTTTGAAAAAGTAATACATAATGTTTATAAGCTTAACCAAACCTTATTTACAATGGGGACTATTTTCTCCCTAAAGACAATTGTCTTAATCATGACTAAGGCTCACCTGTTTATTTGGAAAACTTTATTTTAAGTTCACAACTTTTGTCTAGAATAACAATTATTATTTTACAAAGTTTTCAGCATTTTAAGTGAGTATTTTACAGATAACTGCAAGAATTATAACGGTTATATTTGCTTTTTTAATAAGTATTATAAAAGCAAGGCCAACCTTGCATTTATAACGGTTATATTGGTAGAACCTAAACTGCTTGATATCATATTTTGATGGATAACTTGATGTTATGACTACCTAAATGACTGTTATCAACAAACTTTAAAGACTATGTCACCAAAAATAAATAAATAAATGGTTCTGCAAGATAAAAAGGCAAAAAATCTTTAAATTTTTGTGAAATATGCAAAAAGCTTTCTTTTTGTAAGAATTGTTCTGGAACTGTTCACACTGTAAGTCTAAAATACTGTTATATTAGTTCTTTATTTTGGTTTTATAGTTAATTTTAATTAAGTTTTTCATTTTATTAAAGTATGGTTTAATTGGATTAATTTTATTACAAAATTATAAGAAAATTTGGTCCTGTTTTTCAAGTCCTACAATTATCAACAATTTACTGTTGATAACTTCTGGACTGGAAATATTTCTGAAACCTTAAAGGTTTTCAGGTGTTTGAGCACTCTACTTTTTTAATCTATTTTCCTTCCTACAGAATACATTTCTGATAGTCATAATAAGCTTTTATTAAAATTTCTCAGATTTTCTGATTTTTTTTTTATTAATGATATTTTTTTATTCTCCAGACAAATGATGTATATTTATATTTCAGAAAAATACATAGTTTTGTGATGTAAATACGATGACTTCTATCACTTTTATTTATCATTTTTAATATTATTTGTTGATTATTATAGCTTATAATTGTTAAATTGCAAAAGAGTTAAAGATGTTTGAGATGATAAAAACATTCACTTTTGCCAAAACATTAAATATCAACTAAATAACTGAAGAAGCACAAACTAGTCAATCTTCTGTAAAGAAAGCTCAAGCTAGTCAACTTAGCGAGGAAAAAACAAGTGTTTTGTGTTTATATAGATAGGTAACAGCAAGCTAGTATAAAAAGCAACAGCAAGCAGTATCAGGGTGGCCAGCCACTTTGTACAATCAAATTCCCTAAACCAGTTAAATTTTGAAGCATGAATTTTTACATTTTCTAACTTTTGCTTGTAAAATGCTTCACAATACATTTAAAAAAAAAAAACCCTAGACTTTTCCCAAATATACAGCTGGCTTGCCACCCTAAATGAATGACACCAACAGAACCGCTTAATTGTAAGATCGCTTCTCAAATAGAATTATTTAAAAATTTCCTAGGCTTTCTAGAATCAGTATGAACTCTGATAATTATTTTCAAAATAAACTTGATAAGTTCAAATGACCACCCAATGTAACTAAAGCATAGAACAAATAAACTCGAAAAAAAAAAAAAAAAAAAAAAAAAAACCCTGATAATTTAAAACAAATCCAATTGGTTGTTAGTGACAGACCAAAAAACTTTTCATTTATTTGTATTTAATTTATGCAAACAAAGAATTTGTAAATAATGGCAAAATATTATAAACAACTGAAGTGTCATATAACAGTTTTGCAGAAGGTATATCAATATAAATATAAAGATATCTTGAAGTGTTTACAATTTAATACATTTGTATTGGTATATTTTAAAAAAATTTGCCACTTTTAAAAGCAGTTGGAATGAATTATGTAATATGTATTTCATTTTGTGCTATGCTAACAACAAAAAATATTTATCTTAATACATAACTGAAGCCATAATAACAATCTGTATTGACTTGTGTTCAAATATATAACTGTTTTTATAACAATAAGTTAAAAGTAACTTATATTTCTTTTAAATTATTGTTATAAAAATAAAAGAAACCAAATGTCAATTAAAGTTTACTACTGAAATAAAAACAAAACGAGTTTGAAAATGAAACTAATGTTTATAAAGTTTACAGCATCTGTTTTTTAATTGTTTACACATTCCAAATGAAATAAACTATTTTTTCAATATGGCCGAAGAAGTCCCGAGTATTTCAAAAAATGATACTAAATACCGAAAACAGTTTTTTGAATGGGGCTAAAAGTTATTACTTATACAAAAACGCCTTTTTTTTTTAAAATTTAACACAACCGTAGGTTATCTGAATCTAACATGACATTATTGTTAAACATATTCATTTAGGTGTGTTATTGAAAATACTAACTTCAATTTCCATTAAAAAAAAAAAGGTTTTTCATGGATAAATTTTCTAAATAATGACTGATTAGAAATGTCAAGTTATATTCATTGAAAACAAACACCAATACATGCTTTTATGAAAATAAACCCAAATCCACAGACTAATCTAAAGCCAAGCCCCAAAGTAATTTACTTTAAAAATTGTATCTTTTCTAAATAAAACAAGCTTGACGATTTGTTATAGTCGCATTACTTTTATCAGATTATAATAGTAGTTAAAATAATCTTTCCATACATACCAAATATGTCATACTTTTTAATGAAAAAAACTTACATATATTGTAATTGAAAAAACTTATGTTTTTTTTCGGAAAAGCGTGTACCACACGCCTTAGTTGCATTGAGCAGTATAAGAATTTTAATCGTATAGTTTCGTATAGAGTTTGGATTAGATGTTGTCCATAAATTATGCCACTCAAATTAAAACCATTTATGACCAACCCTCCTCTATCACAACATAGAAACACTTTAGTAACAAGTCCACTGAGTTGTCACAAAACCACTAACCCTCCTTTCCCCCTAGAGTGTGATGTAATTTATGGACGACCCCTTATGTAAGAACTTTGATATTTTTTTAATTAAAAAACTTTACAAACGAGAAAAGTAACAATTGATCTTTATATATATATATGAAAAATGGAAGAAATGTAAAACAAAATGATATTTATAAAATGACTGATTGTTTTAGTACATAAAAAAAAAAAAAAAAGGATTTAAGTTTATATTAAAATAGAGTTGATAATTTTGTTCAAATAAAACATTATTTTAAACAATTATTCTAAAAAACGTGACGATGCTTCCAATAAATATCAGAAAAACGATCAATGCTAATGATTGTTTTTTTCTTGAAAAACAACCATTGCTAACAATTGTTTTAGTAGTAGTTTTAAAAAACTATAACTAAAACATAGTCATTTTTATTTTCTCCACGAGCTTCTTTATTTAAATTTCAAAAAAAGTTTGTGTAAATGCTGATTGCTTGCCCTATCAGCACATATCTCACATTGCTTGCCAAGTCTGTTTTAGATAGGTATTTTACCGCTCACACACTCATTTGCTCATGCAGGCCTGTGTATATATATAACCATAAATAAGTTTGTGATACCACACTGAAATAGCCTGCCACCAGGGGTTTCAACACATCAGCTGCAAACCAGTATTACTACATCGACCAGCAGTCTATTCATTATTTTACTTTGTTTTTTTCTTCTTACCGTGTTTAAAACCATTTAAACTAATTTAAAAAAAAACTATTGATGAAATCGGTATTAGAAAAAGATTATTTCCTTATATTTTATTTCTTAAAACAATCTTTTACTTAACATAATCTTTTATTGATCAAAATTTATATATTTCATTATTTTACATATTTAATGTAATATTTTAAATAAAGATTAACAATTTATAGGTAGATTTTACCAGTTATTAATAAGATATTATTCCTAAACATAATTTATGTTCAAAAATATTGTCAAAAAAACTTTACACAATATCGAATTATTTCAATATTGAGTTGAATTAGATCTTTAAACAAAAACACCTCTCCTTTTTTATAAGTTTTTTTTATTTTCTTTCGCATTTAATCTATGCTGGAGAGACAAGTTTTATGTAATATATTAGTTAGCAGATAATAAAAATTCTTTAATAAATATTGTTAAATTAGTTTTCACTTATTTTTTAATCATTTTGTTCTTTGATTATAATGTAATTAAAATCAAAGAACAAAATGTAGCTATTAAATAAGTCAGGCATTTCTAAACTAAAGGTCTTGGAAGTTGCGCATCACTAAATATTAAGTTATCTTTAACTGGCACTAAATTTCTAATATCTAATATTTATTACAAATAATTCATAAATAAAAAACAAAAAAAATAGTAATTAAATATATATTTTTATGTATTTTTAAAATAATTTGACAACAATAAGTTAATGGTTTCAAGCCTGTACAATAGCAATTAATTTTTTTCAAGCGTTCGTGTACGTACACAATTTAATTTTCTTTTTTTAAACTATCTTAAATTTTATACAAAAAAATGTTTTCTTAGACTAGTTTAATAAAGTTCAATAAGTTTTCATAAATCCTTAAATATTAAATACCTCCAACAGCATCAGATATTTTTTTTAAAGCTTTTTCTACAGTGGCTACAATTGTCTGAACTTGCTTAAGCTCAGCCTCACTTGGATATATTTCATTATGACGCACCATCACAAGCTGGTCATCAGGTGATTGAGAAGAATTCTAAAAATTTTAAATATTAAAACATGTAATAGTAAAACATAACAGCTTCAGCAAATTTCTGAAATAAAATAAACATTAAAATAAGCAAAAACACTAACTGAATGTCCAAACAATGGACGAGGTTCTGCATGTCTTTCTCGATTGTCCCATTCATAAAATTCTAACTCTTGCATTCGGTTGCGATCTGGGCGCGTCCAATACCTATTTTTAAAATTTTAAAATTCTTACATAACGCTTATAGTTTTTTTTGAAAGTTCAAGTTAAAACTCAGGCTGTTATTAACAGGGAAAAATTTAAAGAGACTTTCTTATTAATCTAAATTTTATACAAAACTATTCTTATAAAATATAACTGTTTCGCCAATATCTTGATGAGCATATCATTATAATATCTTTCGACTATTATATTTTATGTGACTGTTATGCAAGCTAGTGGTAAATTTTTTGGATTAAAATCAAGAGTTTTGAAGTTTAAATCAACTTCATAACTATAGAAGTATTGAGCTCAACGTATTTATGAGCACGATTTGTATTCTGAATTATAAGTTACAATTATTACGAGAGATTCCTTGAGTGCGGTGGCTCCTCCTGGAGCCTTGGAGAGGTAATTTGTAGAAGGGGCTGTAGGAGGTACCTACTTAATAACTAAAGTTTGTAAGTACTTCAAACAGCATCAGATAACTTGAGCTCCTAAAATTAAAAAAGCTTGAACTTTTTTTTACAAAAAAAGATGTTAAACCATCCTTATATAAAAAATGCATAAAGAGATAATAAAAATATAATAGTTTGGAACTAAAATTCTCTACCTTTCCCTAATTCTAAGTTATAAATAGATTTTGCCTTTAACAAAATGTAAGCTTATGACGACAAAGAAACATTGTTGAGAATTGGTGTCACAGGAAAATTTGTCGCCACAAAAAAAAAGTTGATGTCCTATAATAAAGCATAGATACCAAGTTATCATCAAAAAAGTTTTGATGGGAATATTAACTAACGAGAGGGAAAGGCTGAAAATTAGACCATTTTTTGCAACATTTTCCTTCGATTTTTAAAATGCTTTACAAAATTAAATAGAAAGTTGATATACTTAAGATTGACATTTACAAAAAAAAAAGAAAAAAAAAGAAAGAAGAGAATACTGTAAGTTTATCTCTCTTTCACTTTGATAAAAGCACTTTTTAAAATCATTTACTTATTAGAAGCGCCATTGATTGAATAAAATTAACTTTCTTCTTTCTTAACCCTAATTATTTAAAGCACTGAAATAAAAAAATAAAAAATTTATTGGTATTATAAATATTGTTACAATACCGCTGGCTAAGCTGTTGTTATACTTTTAATCACTCATAACATTGTTGGTTTAAGTCACTTGTGCTCTTATACCTGTATAAAACTACTTTTGGACAGTAAGAAAGCGCTCTGAAGGAAAGCTCTATAAATATTCTAGAAAATCCTTAGACCTTCTGGGAAACTCGGCAGTTCAGGAATGTTCTAGAAGAATGGTCATTTTCAATACAAATTGAGAAAATTCTCAACAATAATACAGGAACTTCAAAACTACACTGTCCTGGTAACAGAAGCAAAGTTTTTGTGAAACAACTTAAATTAACATATATATTTTTTACCTCATTAATCCTAACAATATTTACATAACCTTATATTTTTTTATAATTACATATCCAACCCTCAGAATTAGAAAAATTAAGGTCTTACCATAAAACATCGAAACGAGGTCAGCAATTTTTGCCGACCGCAAACAGTTTTAGGTCGGCATTGCTGAATGCTGACCATAATTCCAAGTGTCGCATATCATACTCTTTACTATTTTATACCAGTAATACCTCTCTGGGAGTCTTGCTAAAGTTTTATCTTGACCAGTGATCACCATTTCTTAACTATAGCTCTTAAACTTATTAGAAGATCCATGTTTCTAACTTTGTGATAATAAAAAAGCAAGCCACTCATAATATTGTTTGGATCTTTTTATCTTAACTAATCTTATTGATGCCTTTTTGTCTTGAAATTAGAAAAAGTCTAAATTTTATATTAGAATTATTTTATATTAAAACTAAAACCTTTCCTAAAAACATACAGAGATAACAATTTTATAGAAAAAAATTTCCTGAGGCAATAGGATTAAAAACTTGTTTCTATTTTAAACATGTTTTACACATAAAGGTATTTAGGCACCAGATTTTTCCCCCGAGACACTTTCAGGCTTAGATGTTGCTAATAAACTTGTAGATATTACAGAGATTTTTTTTTAGACAGTCCCTGAAAACTCAATGCGAAATTGTAAAAAGAGTGCAGCAAAGTAAAATAAAGCAAAAAAAAAGTAAACTAGTAGTAGCAAGTAAAAAACTTGGTTCTAATTACAGATTAATAACAACTAAAGAGACTCTAAATTCAATACCATAATATTTGCCTATTCCTATTATTTTTTTTCTTCTTTATTGGACAACATTTGAGATTACTTTCTATTTATTTCTATATAATGAAAAGCAAACTGCAACTAAATTAATTTTACTGATAGGTAACAATTGTTATAAATTTAAGAAAATCTGTGACGTAGATAAAAATTGTTCAACCTACTTTCATATGGATTTATCCACGACATAAAATTAAAACTCAATGCTTAGCATACCTAATACTTCTTTAAGTTAAATAAATAAAAAAGTAAAAGGTTTACAAAGGGTATAACAAAACAATATTTTTAATTCTATTCTAGAATAAGCCTAATGTTAAAGCACAACCCTCCAGAATATTTCAGACATAAACTCAGCTTTGAAAAGAAAACTTAATAAATTGATTAAATGTTTAACCCCCCTCCTAAAAAAACAATTAAAAGAATTTACCTGTCTTCATTAGCTCTTCGCATATATTCATCATGTTCCCATCTTCTTAACTCATCCTCTCTATGTCTAAGCTGCTGTTCCCACCTTATTTGTTCTTGTTGTCGCTGTTTCCAAACCATTTCTTGACTACCTGTTGCACGAGGTCGCTCATCGCTATTACGACCCCAACGACTATTAGATCCCCGAACATTGCCTTTGACATCAACTTTCAATGTTGGATCAACTTTTTTCTGAGAAAATTTTTTTTTTTAAATTAGTCAAAGTAAAAAGACAAAATAAACAAACTGTATTTTAAACAAAAAACCTTATAACTCAAGCGATGTCTTCGTCCTTTAGTATGTGCTGTCTTAGCAACAACATCATTAAACCGACAATCACATAGTGTGCATTTGAAACCAATAACTTTTCCTAGGTCACTCTTGACATCCTCAATGTATGCTTCACCTTATTAAATAAAAACAATTTGTTACTACTTTTAATAAAATATTTAAGAACTAGTTATGACATAAGATAAAAATGCTGAACTTATAAATATTTCAGAATATAGACAAACTAAGCAACTAAAAAGAAACTACAAACAATAATTTACATAGTCGCAACTATCGTGATATGAATGTTTAGATACGAAAGCAAAAGAATCTAATAAAATAAATGGATTAGATTCAGATGTTACAGAATACCAATCAAAGGATAAGCAATGAGATAACAAAACCTGACAAGCGATGAAAAAAATGAAAACAGACAAAGGCATTCCTTTTTGAATAATGAATACAAAAAGTCAAAGTAATTCTGAATTAGTATCCTAAGATCATTCAGTTCTATCCAATATAGTGGAACCTGATTTTGATTAAGCAGATATTTAGACCATGGACATTAAGATAAGTCTTGATATCCAATCAACAATAATGACAGTGTTAATACTGTTTCTAGTTGCATTTTTTTGGCAACTGGTCTAAAAGAATAGTAATAAAAAAACTGCACTGTAATCAAGCCTTCCCAGGAGACAAATGCAGTTTTTTGTCTTGTGTGTCCGTGCATAAGTATTTTAATTTAGTCATTGGCATTTGCAAGTTTTTTATATAAGGCGTTGCAGAAAAAACTAAGTTTAAAAAACAAAGAAAGCGATACTAACAAAATAGGAAATTAATATAAATTTAAATAGAAAAATAAAATAATAAATTAATCATTTGTATACTGCTTTTATTTTTGTTTCTTTAGAGGGTTTTTTTATTTTCAGCAACAAAAATGGATAAGGCAAAGCAAAGCAACAACAAAAAAAAGTTTTAAGTTAACAAAGATTTTCCTATATTTTATTTTTTTAAAAAGAAAGCTAAAATATAAACTGTTTGTAAAATTTATTTGTATAATTTTATTGTATATATTGTCCATATATGAAAACATCTATGTAATGCATGGGTATTCTTTTCAGGGTGTTTGCCAGCCTGATGGCACCGCGTATAACACGGTTTCCCACTTGGTTTAAAATTCCCAAAGGTTCTTAAGATCATGGTAAAAAAAAAAAAATTAAATCAGTTTCAGATTTAAAGTGTTGCGCTAGACGAGTAAAAAACGCAATTAGTACACACGACAAGGAAATGAATTAAGTTAATGAATTAAGAATTAAGATCAATTTTTTAATGTGAAAAAACGTGTCATCATTAACAAGCAAGATCATTCATTCAAAAGTTGAAAAAAAAAAAATATTTTTAATTTTTAATAGACGCCAGTTATTCTCCAGTTAAAATTGTTCAATACGTTTAATAAATTATTTCATTAATTTATTTTCGTTATTCAAAAAATCTTTATTTACATTCTTGCTGTTTATCTTAAGTTAGGAAAGTTACAAATAAAATTTGCATATTAATAAATATTATAATTTAAAATAAGTTAATAACGTTTTTATATTAAAAGATTTATTAATAATTTCGGTAAAATAAGTTAGCTGGTAAAGTAAACCGAAAATAACAACAAAAAAATCAAAAATCAAACATACAATGAAGCGTATTATATATTTTATATTTGCGTAAAACATAAACGAAGATAATTAAATAATATTTTAATATTATTAGTTATTAACAATATTTACAATGATAACAAAAAATTTTTTTTTAAAATTTACAAATACAAAATTTAAGTAGATATTTAATGTATATCTGTAAATTAAAAAAAAATAAAAAAAATTAGTTTTTGTATTTAAATATATTTTTTTACTTAAATACCTAATTTACTAGATGTTTAAATATGCCGAATAAATTTAGTTGATGCCCTCATTTTAAAATACTATAGCGTCTGTATGATATTTTGTTGACTACGACATATTTCCATTAAACGATCAGGTCTGTGAATCATGAAAAGACGAAAAAAATAAAATGATAAACTTTGCGTTATCATAAAATATAAATGTTTAAAGCGAAAAAACCCAGACCTTAGATTGTTTTTTTTTTAAAAATCTTTTTAAAATCCCTATCGCTTGTCCAGCGAAAAAATCGTGTTTATTTAAAATCTTATTCGAATAAGATTTTAAATAAACACTTTTTTTTTTAGGTAAAATGAACATCATAGAATAAAAATTTGATCTGTTTTGATCGTTTATTGGCGCTTGTTCTTGATTGCAAGTTTTTTTTTGGTCGGAATTCTTGTATTTTTTGTAAAAATTTATAGAAATATTGTATTTTGATAACTATATAAAGCTAATAGGTCAGAAACTATTAGAACTAGGATCTATAGAAAATACAATATTAAACAAAGGAGATAAGCGATTTAAAAATGAAAACTGACGAAGATTGCTCAAAATGAAACAAGTTGAATAATTATAATTAAATTTATAAAATATAAAAATATTCCTGAAATATAAAATAGAAAAATATTCCTATGAATAACCCAGCAAAAATAGAAAATTTTTATTGAAACTTAATTGTTTCTAAAAAATTGTATCTACTTTTTTAAATGTCAGAATGTAATGACCTTTTTCTTTTTGGCGGCACCTAAATTCTTAATTTCGCTAAAACGCTGTATGAATTTTTTTCCTGGCTAACACCCTGCTTTTATGTATATATTTTTATTTGTTCATAAGTATACGCACATTTAACTTATTTGGATAAGACATTTACTTTAATCATGGAATGCCTGTGGTTTAAATCCCACCTCTTTCTAACTTTTTTTATTTTTATACTCGCCCCCTCCCTTTTGGTCTACTATGTTATTGGTGAAATATATGCAATTACTATTAATGATTACATAACAAATAATAATAAAAATTATAATTAGTAATAGTTCACTAATAACATGGTAAACCAAAAAGGAGGGGGCAGGTAGAACTAAACGCACCGAGCCTTATGTTAAAAACAACAGGTATCCAAAATTACAATGCATTATAATTTTGGATACCTGTTGGAAGTTGATCATTCCATGTAAAATGAATAAAAATTGTTGCTTTTATTTATTTATTATAGAATGATCTAAAATAACCCAAAAACCAGGAAAAATTTTTGTTTTAAAAATGAAATACTGCTTTATACTGCAAGACCCCACAACACAATCATTAACTCAGAAAAAGCAAGGATAAACCTGAATTTGTTTATATACTGTGGGATATTTAAATCTATGAATTATAATAACATTTGCATCCTTCATATTATTAATAATATGAAGGATGCAAATGTTAACATAAATAATAGCCTAGATTGTGATAAGACATAAGTACATTGGAAGAGTTGAGAAAACTGACTAACAACTTCATGATCTACTAACTTAAAGAAAAATATACAAGTGTATTATCACAATCTAGTATTACTCTTGATTGTCCAAATGCTATTAGATGCAAACTACAGACTGAAAGTGTTAAGATGTTTTTAGATTTTGTCTATGATGCAACTTCCCTGAAATTTAAATTAAAAAAATTTTAATACCTAAAATCATCTTGCTAATCTAAAAAATTCCTTCATAAGTTACTACTACTACTACTACTACTACTACTACTACTACTACTACTACTACTACTACTACTACTACTACTACTACTACTACTACTACTACTACTAATAGCAGCTCACTAGTAAAGCATTACTTTGCAGTGAAAAAACTCACTCTTAGTTAAATATCAACACATCACTTATTTAGATATTTAAGGTATTACGGCTACTTAAAAACAGTTTAAAATAACTCATTGACACTACATAAAAGATTTTTAGTTGTAATTACACTTTTTTAAATGTGCAACTATTATTTTTTTTATTTTTGTTTTGATTTTTACCACTTTTATTTTTGTTTACTTAGTATGTTTTATCTTTGATTAATACCAAGATTTTGATCAATAACCATAAGTGAAGATTTTAAAATTAAAATTTCAACACAAAAATAACAGCATCAAAAGGTAAAACTTAGAAAGAAAAAAAAGTAGAACAGCTATTAGTATTATAATCAAGTAGGACTGAGTATTTTTTTCCTATAATTTTTGTAATTGTACAACAGAGTATTTAACATTTAGGAAAAAATTTAGCAGATTAAGAAATGGGAGATAGACACGAAAAAATTTAGATTTTGAAATATTTTAATTTGTTTTCTTTGCAAAACAAAAATTTGAGAATAAAAACCTCAAAAAAGAAAAAAAAAAAGAAAAATTATGAACCAGCCCAAAGATTATTGTTATTAATACAATAAACAACTATTTAACTTCAAAAGAAGTCTTACCCACTGGTTCCCCTTCAGGAGGAATTTCACTATCATTATCTTGAGATTCTGATGTTTCAATTTTTTCTTCCCCACCTGTAGAGTTTAACTTAGTGCCTCCAACAAAGCTAACCTTTGGTACAGAACTTTTGACAGATGAGTTTGTACCAGTAGAAACTCCTGTAGTAACTGTAGTTGTTGGCTTTTTTGGCTCAGGAACTTTTACATCAGGAATGGGTTTACCAAGCTTTTGGTGCAATTTCATTGTCTGAAATATATGTAACAAGTCTATATTTTAAAATCATTTAATGTTGTTTTTAATTTGATGTAAAAATATTTCTAAACTCATTAATTTACTACTTTTAATTGAACTAAAATTAATAATTAAATCAAAATTTATTTCTTACTTTAAACATAATAGCATTAAAAATGCATATTCAAAAATTAAAATAAGAAAATTAAAAAAAATAATTATTAATTTAATATAATATAATGCAAACTACCTAAAAAAGAAAATATTTTGCATTTTAATTAACTAAATAAATTAATATAATCATATAATACATTTACAAATCTAATTACTTTAGTGTGATTAGTTCCTTTAATATGAGCAGCAAAAGCATCTCGACCTGTGCAAATCACTTCACACAAGTCACATTTGTAAGTTCCAGGTGCCATAGTAGCAACATTTGTTGCAGCAGAGTTAGCTTTCTTCTTGTGCTTTTGACCCTCCAGATGCTCTTTATATGTCTAACAAAAGTAAACGGGCTAAAATGATACTAAGCCAAAACATTTTATAAAAGAAGTATTTTAAAAGGATTGATAACATTAACATTGAAGTTTTTACAAATAAAATAGCTTAAAAAACCTTTCAAATATAAATTATTAAAAAAGTACACAAGGATAGAATTAAACAATATCGAATTGCAAATTGTAGAGATCTTGGAAGTAGATTATTAGAAGCAATTGTGACTGCTAATTTTTATATTTCATGGTTTAAGTTTTCAAGATAATTTTTGACTGGTGTTGACACAAAACAACTTGATGATATGCAGAGGTATTGCAATAAAGTAGATGAAGTTAAGAGTAAGTCTATTAAAGGGTTGCAGAAAAATTGTTTAAAGGATGAGTTTTGTCTAAGGGCCACCAGTGTGTTACAACACCACTGACGTTATTTCAATAAAATAGTTTGTTTGGACAAATATTACCATTGGTTATTTATATGTCATGTTGGCATATAACAATAATCATTTTTATTGTGTATTTGTATTGTTTCAATTAACATCAGTTTCTAACATGTTTGACAATGTTTGAAGGTTAACTATTTTTTAATAAGTTTAGATTGTTTTTCATAATTATTAAACATGAAGCAATTAAAAGTGAGTTTTATTGAACTTGTTATTTGATTGTTACAAAACATTTTAGACAATATTTTTATTAATTACAATTATATTAAAGCATTATCTGAAAAAAATTTTTCTTACCAATTGACCAGCGCAACTTATCTTACATACTTCACAATAATGTAGTTGTTGAGGTTTCGGAGGGTTAGAATTTCTTGATGGCCAGGAACCTTTTTGGTTTAGTTTGAATGTTGGTTTTTCATTTTTTTGCCATGCTGGTCGTGCTGTTTGTGCTTGCTGAGTAAGAAAACTAGTCGCAGCATTATACACAACTTTTTCATATGCGTTTTGATGAGTTACAGGTTTGTTTACAGGAGCAGTGGAAGCAGGCTACAAAAATTACTTAAAACTGTAAAAAATTCAAATATTTGAAATCAATATTAGATAAACATTTAATGTTTAAACACATTGTGGGTTGTCCAGATAAACATTATATGTTTATCTGGATAATACACAATTACTTCTTTTTAAACTAAAATAAATGATGCAAAATCTACTAAATTGTCTTATTATATACTTTTAAAAAAGTAAGCGTCATAATCAACTGAAAAATAACAATCGTTCTTATAAGGGATGCAATGTCCCAAAAAAACTCTCAATCTGAAAGTCAAAAAATAATTATTTCCCCTTGTTTTTGGTATCCAGGAGCTTCAAAAATGTAGCTCCAAAAATGTTAAAAGGCCAGTAAACTATTATGGGAAAAAAAATCAAGACTCTTAGGTTTTTCAATCAATTTTTGAACCTTGAGTCCTTATGTAAAATGACAGGAAGGACTTCAGGCTAAAAAGCAATAGGTTCCACATTATAAAGCCTTATGAATTTTATTCTTATTAGAAATCATAAGTCACTCAACACTTCTAGAGCTCTTGGACACCAGGAACCAATAATAATAGAGGTTTTAAGCCAGAGTCTTTTTTAGACTCACCCCTGATTCAGTATCACTATTTTATTACTATTCAACAAAATTTTACATTATTTGAATTATAATTATTATTACTCAATCATTTTTTTAATAAGGGGTCAAATCGAGTTACTTTTTTTTAAAGATGTTTTTGTTAGGTGTTTTAAGATTTTATGTTTTTACTACCACCTTTAAAATAATAAAACATTATCTACAATCATTCATTCCTTATTTTAAACAATAATTGTATTAGTTTTAATCATAAACTATCAACTCAATAGAAAGCCATATTTCTTTTAGATAACCCTAACTCTCTAATGATAACTTAAGAAAAACTCAAGTGGTATATATAAATATAACAAAATAAAAACAAGAAACTTATACAAGTAACAGAAACCTATGCTTGACTGTAAACATAAACAACTTTAAAATATCTATTAACATTGTTAACAAATATTCACAATTAAATTGTTAACATATATACACAATTATAAAAATAAAAACAATAACTTATAACAGTAAAATGATTTTAGGGATTAAGAAATTATAAACATCCAATAAAAAAGCACTAACTTTTGGTTTGTTATAGGAGACACCTGAACTGTTATATGTAGGTGGATTAGAACTTGGACGTGGTTGTGCTGTGTAACCAGCAAATGTTGAATTAATTTGAGAAGAATAGCTTGGTGGCTTTTGATAAGCCATAGTATTTCCAGTATATTGAGTCGCAGGCTTTGCAGTTCCATAAGCAAACACTATAATAATATTTTAAAAACTATATTTAAATAAGGCGGCAGACATGTAAATAGCACACCTTCCTAAGTTTAAAACACGTTTTGTCAAAATGATATTTTACTGACCTATTAAAATTAATTAATTAATATTATAATAATTAATTAATAAGTGTAATTACATCAATTTACCATAAGTGATGGAGTTAAACTTACATGCTTTGAATCAACATTAGGGATTGACACAACGAAATATACATTCATTAATTGACAGTAAAGATTGGGATAGTAATAGTCATGATTTTTAGTATAGGGGTGCGTTGTTTACACATCCACCTATATGGCTACCACTATTTTAATAGAAATTTTATTTTTTTAAATTCGAATGGTTAATATTCATAAATTTATAATTATTATTACTAAAAACAATTAAAAAAAATTTCTAGCCATTTATATCATAAAATCCCAAAGATATGTTAACAAACAAAAAGTATCCTAACCAGGGATATAAAGTCCAAATATAACTCTAGGATTTAGAGCCAAAATTATTTCCATTTGAAGCTTTATAATTTTTTTATAATTTCGAACAACAATCCTTTACAAACTACACTAAGAAAATGATAACACAGTAATGATTTATTTATATAAGTATATATACACACACAAACTTGTATATAACATTATCAGAATTTTAAAATCAATTAACGCCACATAAAAATATGATCATCCGGGAACCAAAATTATCAAACCTTGTTGCGTCGGTGTTTTTTGAGTTTCTGCATAAGTAGGATTTTGTTCAGAAGCTCTTTGAAAGTAGCCATATCCTCCTGTAGTAGCAACTTGTACAGTGGCTTGTCCACCAGCGGAATATGCAGGACCATAAGCACTACTTGGTGCTTGATAATTAGACTGCTGAACTACACGACTGGGTTGAGCAGCATAACCGTAAGTTGCAGCGTTTTGCGATGGAAAAGATCCTCCATTATATTGCTGAGGCTGACTCGTAAAATTAGCATAACCATAACCATAGCCAGCCATTTTTTTTTTTCTATCTTCTCTTGCGAACTATTAATAAAACACGTTTTATTTCTAAAAAGTAACATTGCGGGAGGTATATTATCTTAATATGGTAGTAATCAGAACATATATGGAACTTCAATCTATTTTAACGCATTCTGATGTTGGCGTGGTCAAACAGATTAAAAATTTTATAACAGAGTTTCCTACCTCGATCACACAAAGTTTTTAGACGTTTTCAACACTATTATCGAGGCACGTCTTTGATGATTTTTTAATCGCAAAAATCAGAGTTGTGTAACTGTCGTGAAATGAAAAAAACTCAAGTTAAAATTATGTTGAATGTACGGGTCACTTCAATTTTCCGTTCTTTCTCACTTAAGTTCAATCTCACTAATGAATATTATTAATTAAGAAACACATTAAAGGAAAGGAACCGTCAAAATCGATAATACAATTTCTCTCTTGAATACCTTTAAAATAGGTGCGATTATGTGACATTTTTTTGTTCAAATTATTTATAAAATAATCAAATATCCTTAAATCATCTCTGTAGAACTTTTTACATTAAAGAATTGATTACAACAAATAGCTACTTTAATTAGGCTTCTTTCTCTTTATATCAGGCTGTGGCGTGACTCACAGCTCCGGATTGCGGATAAAAAGTAGTAAATATCCTTAAGTAAAAGATTACGGTGCTACAAATTCGGAATAATTGAATCTTAGTAAATAACTTTTAAATAGTTATCTGCGACTCAGTAGCAATTGCATAAAGTTAAATTTTAAAAAGTTGTAATTTATACTTTATTATTAAATACGAAGAATGGAATGTAATCATCTAGAATTGTCTGTGGAAATATCTCCTGCTTTTGTCAGCCGATTAATGAATGAAAATCGAAATCTATGGAGTTGCTCAGGTAAATGATGTTTTTATAAATTATAATGTCTTATATTATCTTATAGTATAAGATAAGAAATCTCTTTTTTTCTTGAAAAAGTAGTATAAGGGGAAAACAAGGTATCTTTTTTAATTTCAGAATTAAGTATTTTCTTTATTCTCAAGGTAAATTTTATAAAATAAAAATGTTTTTAAAGCATAATAAATGTGTTCTTAGAGTATAGTATTCAATATTTTAATACACTGACTACTTTAGTGTGCAAAACGAACAAAAGTCCATGGATGTGTTTGAAATGTGGTGAAGTTTTATGTGGAAGGTATTTTAGTTTTTATAAACATTATTTTTCTGTTCTAACTATTAAAAGAAATACTTCAGTTTAATAGTAATATTGCTTGGAGGTTGAAGTTTAACAAAAATTACAAATAATCCTAGATTAAAATACTAAATCATATTTTCAAATGATTGATTGGAGAAAAATTAAATCACAACTATGGAGTTGTCTTATCTTTTTAATGATAAACTTATGATTATCCAATTATATTGACACAAATATAGTATACACAATTTAGTATTTTAGTTTAACACGCATATACTGGTCAGAACCTTTTTGATAATGTTAGGGCTATTAAAAATATTTTTCAAAACTTTAAAAATTAATGTTTATGTACACTGATTCATTTCAGGGTTTGAAATACAATGTTCTAAGTGTTGATGCTTGGCACTTGTTTAAAGAAAATACACTGTATAGATATACAATGTATTTTCTTTAAGCAAGTTAATTTATTGAAAGAAGCTGTAGTCATTTATTTCAACCACTATTAAGTTAGGAGAGAAGAAAATAAGGAATAGTGCTAAAGAGCAAGAAAACGGTTAACAGAAGACTTAAAATGTTAAAGGTTGAATGAATCAGAAAGACATAAAGATAGGAGAGAGTTCCAAAGCATTAAAGTGCAGGGGCAGTCAAAGCAGGTCCAATTATGCTTACAATGTTTTTAGACCTTGTCTTAAGGAAAGAGAAAAAGCATAATTAGAAGAACTAGCCCAAATATGACAACAGTATTCCATACTGGGGCAAATAAGGGATTTAGCAAATTAATTTATTTAACGAATAAGAGACAGTATACATACAGGTAAAAATAAGAATTATAGAATGGAACCAGGAGTAAGATTATGAAAAGCACAAAAAATAAAAGCAACCTTAACATACTAACTTTGCAATGAATTGTATATATGGTTTCTATGAGAGGTCAGTATTGAACAATAATCCAAGAAGACATGAAGAGGAGTGTTCGGCAAGGTCCCAAGCTGTTACTAAAGAGAGATCAAATTTAAGATTGTTACTAAAGAGAGATCAAATTTAAGATTACTGCAAGTCCAAATCTGTTACTAAGTAGAGATCAAATTTAAGTTTGACTGCCTGTTCTAAGAGATTGAAAAGAGAAGACTTTTTATCAAGACAGGAGTATAAAGTATAATATTTTATTAAAATAAATATAATGCTTTAATACTGTGTTATTACCAAATACTTGAATACACTGCAGGTAATGTTAAGAAGGGTTACCCTTTTCCCGTTTAGGTATAAAATGGAAATTTTACATACATGTGAAGCCATTTTCACTATGCCAAAACTTTTTTCACTTGGAATATTTAAGCTAGAGATGTCACGAATACCAAATATTGAGTATTCGGCTAGACACTTGGCCGAAGCATCAAATATTTGGTGACACTTGGTTATTTTTTTATACTTACAGTTCTTGAAATTAGGCTCGGCATTCAGCAATGCTTACCTTACTGCCGACCTCAAATTGTTTAAAGGTCAGCAAAAAACAGTTTAAGTTAGGCAATTTATTGCAGATCTCAAACTGTTAGAAGTTGCTATAGAGAGATATAGCAACTTCTTAATATATAATAAAGAACTAAGATATATATAAAGAACTTCAAACTTATATGATATTTTCACTGCAATCTTAAAGCATGGTTTAACTTCAATGTTAATGTCAGTTATATTGTTGTCATTTTTACCAGAAAGCTGAACTTGCAGAAGTACAAAGCAGTTGCAAAAACTGGCATAAGTGTGCCAAAAGAATTTTGCAAACATTGATAATTTAAAAAATCTTTTAAAACTATTTTAAAAGACTTTTTAAATTATCTAATTAAAAATAGTTATGGCATAAGGTAAATCGCTCAACATGTGGGTGAAATCGCCATTTTGTATGTAAAATTCACACGGTGTTACACTTCTTAACAAGGCCTGCACTTAGATTCATCATAAAAACAAGTATATGATCTACAACTTTAATGATATCAAAGAGGACACATTGTTGATCTCAAATTTGCATTCAACTCTGAGTTATGTTTAAAATAAATTGAATTTTTTAATTATTTAGTTTTATCGAAGCCACTTTTCCAGTGAGCGTTTTGTTTTTGTATACTTTTATAACTTTTTCTACAGTTTTTTTTCTGCCTTGGGACCTTGAATCATGCTTTCGAAAACTGGACATAATGTTTTTACTCTAAGATGTGTGTTACTTATTTTTAAATAAAATAAAAAAGTATTATATTTGTTTCAAAATCAAAATGAATTTTTTGTATAGAATTTAATTCTCAAAAGCATTAAAGAGAAAAAGAATTAAATACAATTTCACAATATCAAATTAATTGGAATGAATGTATTGAGAAAGAATATTTGAAAAATGTTGGAATCATTTATTTTTTTTAGTAACCAAAAAGTTACTTAAAGAGAAAAATAAGAAAAAGTTGTTTAAAAAAATACTGTAGTCTATTTAAAATAGTATTTTTTTAATCATTTCATGCTCATTCTGATTAGTTAGTCAAGAGTCTTTTAGATTCTATTTTAAATTTTTCCAAGGAATAGTGCTCTTTATGATTATTTAATAAAAATTTTAATAAAATCTTTTATTGAGGGTTGCACGTACCCCTTTGTCCATGTGCTTAAGTAAAATGTACCCAGTGTCCCGTCTCCCCTCCTTCCCCCTCCCCCTTTCTCCCTGACTCTAGGCAACTCATGTGTGTGTGTGTGTGTGTGTGTGTGTGTGTGTGTGTGTGTGTGTGTGTGTGTGTGTGTGTGTGTGTGTGTGAAACTAAATAGTTAAATTGTAATTGACATTATTTAAATAAATATAAAAAATGTGTTTATAGATATGTGAATGGTCATGCAAAGATCCACAGTGAATCATGCACTTCGCATAATGTTTGCATTGATGCTTCTTTAATGGTCTTTTGGTAAGTACCACTTTAATGGTATTTTGGTATGTACCACTAAACTATATGTAAAATATAATAAGAAAAAAAAAAGAAAATACTCATTTTTTAAAATAAAATAAAATTAATTAATATCGTTGTTGTAATTTTATTATTAATATATTTACTATAATATACATATTATTTATTATTACTTGCAAATTAATACATAAAATGAAAAGTCTTAGGTATTAATTAGTATTTTCATTTGTTATACATGTTGTTTTTTTTTTTAATACGCTTTGTGTATATATTTTTAAGATAGAGCAGAAATTCACAAATTTATACTATATCTTAACTGCCTAATTGCACACAAGTTTTTCCTTTATTATATTATTTATAAATATTTTTCTGTTAAAGTGGATGATAACAAAGGCACCTTCGTATATAAAGACAGGACAATTCTAGGAAAATAATTTAGGCAGTACCCCCTGTGCCGGCACCTGCCATAAGGGTATTTGGTGTAAATTCTCAAAAAAAAATTTGTATTTGCTGTATTAAAAAAAAATGTCCTCTGTTTCTGAATTTGCAAAACTTGTTCAAATATAGTCCCTAGATATTAAATTTTACAATCCAGGCCCTCCCAAAATTATAAGATTTTGCAAGGTTTGATTTTGATGATGAAATTTATAATACATTATATATCATAAAGTTATGCATATATTTATTATTTATTAAATACTGGCACATAATATGGATATATATGGGTATAAACATATATTTTTAAATTATTAGCTTCAAACTATGAATTGAAATGCTTTTAAATTAGTTAACTATTAATTGAGATGCCTAATTAAAAAATATATTATTTTTATGCTTTTATTTTCTCCTGTTTATCCTTTATCTATTTTATCATTCATTAAGTTTGTTTCCCTTTTTAGTTTATGGTTTGTTTATTTTTAATTTTCTTATTAAATTATTTTGCTTTTTTAAAACATGCAAATAATTAACATATGCAAAAAACCGTGGCTAAGTCGTCAAAATAAAATACTGTATGAATATATTGTATGCAAGGTATTCAACTGCTTGCCTTTCCAGACAGCCCTTCTATATATTTATCCATGGTTTGCTTGAGTTGATTGCACTGTTATTAGAAATAGTTTCGGTTTTGTCAAGCCATTTTTTTCCAATCAAAACAACCACTTTTCTAAATTGGAATACTTTAATTCCTTAATCAAAAACTTGCTTCTTTTAAAAAAAATGTAATTAACAGAAATCAATTTAGAATTATTTTCTTCTTTACAGTGACAATATAAACAATAAATTGCATGAGCAAAATGAAGTTCTACAAATATTAAATTGTACAAAAGTTTCAACTGTTATGTTTTTTTATTAATAAAAAATCACTAAAATATAATTATCACTAAATAATTATTTTAAAGTTTATGATTGTAACTATTTTTAAATTGCGCTATTACTGATTAAGTACAAAAAAACTTTGGACTTTTTTGTTATATTACTGCAATATGCTTACAGCAATTTATAGAATAAGTTTGTGTTATTACTTGCATTTTAAGTCTCACTGCATTAAAAAGGAAAAACTGTACAACCCACAGTTATTTGTCAATATAGTGTGAACTTTAAGTTAAATCACCTTTAAAAAATGATGCAAAAAAAGTTTCAATTGATGGTGCACATGCATTTTTTGTGGGATAACTTTCAAAATCTCTCAAAACCTAGAAAATTAGGCATTTTATATTTTGCAAAGTACAGGCATGAAACATTTTATTTCTAAAGTAAAGGCAAGTTTTCAGTTGAAGCACTTTTCCAATTTTGGCAACTCTTCCCTATTTATATGTCCTGGTTAATTACCAAGAGAGAACATGATGATCAGATGGATGTGGGTGTAATTCTTTCAAAATACATGTTTAACAATAAATGCACTTTTAAAAACGCAACTATACAAGCTAGTATTATAATGAACTTTTTTTAATATTTGTGTCCAAAGAATACATAAATTTAAACACTATTATCTTCAGTCATCAGCATTGTCAGAAGTCAAAGAAAAATTTGGCAGTATGTCAATCTATAATAAAACATGGGTGATGAGCACAAAGGGAATACATAAGGCACGTAATCCAATTTACTCCCAGTTTAGACTCACCAAACAGCTTTTGCATATACAGCATATGCATGCTGTATCTGCTTTCCTATTCTTAGCTAATGCAGGCTTTTTATTCAAAAAAAAAATTTTTAATTTTTCCTTTTGATACCTTTATCTTCTGCAGCATTTTTTGGTGTATTTTTTGTATTTTCTTTTCTGGTACCTTCTTTATATTCTTTAAATCTTTTTTGCTATTTTATTTTTGGTGTTCTCGTTTTTTTTAATTTATTTTGGTGTATCTGTTAAGATAAAAGTCCTTCCCTTTTTTAAGCCAAATTTTTTTAACTTTGTGGTATCAAAATTTCTGATATTAGCCAAATGCTTTCAAGTTCTTCCAAAGTTTCTTGTGTTATTTTTGCTGCACTCGCTGCCAGTGATATGAGAAGTGTTCAGTATTTTCTGGTTTCGCAACTGATAAAAGGCAAAATAATCAAAATTTACATATAAAAAAATTACAATTATTATTATTACTATTAGCCAAAGCTAATTGACCTTTGCCAGATAACAACGCCATTATAACACGCATTGCATTTTGGGATCGCCTGGGAGCAAACAATTCTATTCAATATATAATTCTATGTGAAAACCCAGCAATTATTGCATTAGCTTAGATTATTATTCTTATTTATTTGTTTGAATATGGTTTTTACTTCAGATTTGTCAAAGTGGAAAGTAGATGACTTAAAAACGTATTTATTAACAAGAGGTGTCCCGCTTGGTTCAGGAAGTGCACGAAAAGCACTTTTAATAGAAAAAGTTATTATGGCAGAAGCTTTAAACCTACCATTGTTACCTACCACTGATAACCATATCAATGAAATAAATAACAGTCGAAGAAGGAAGTTAGTTGTTGAAGATATTCTACATCTTCCATTTCCTGAAGATTTAAAAAGTAACTGGCAAAGTGGAATTCAATATCTTCCTAATGCGACTTTAGAAGTCATTAAAGAATATGCTATTAATAAGAGTGCAATGACCGCATTTAGAGAAGGAAAAAACTTGCAATATTCTGGGCATGTTAAAGATGTCACCATTAATAACATTGTTGACAGTATTCGACATTGTTATGTTAGAGCTACTGTTGTTCCACAGACAAGAATAAATGAAAATCCATATTTAGTTTGGGTATGTTTTTATGGTTCAGAGTATGTTTTTACTGCTGAATGTTCGTGTGTTGCAGGTTATAGTTCATCCTGTAAGCATGTCTTTAGTTTATTGCATTATATTGAGAATGAAGTCAGGTTAGGCCATAATAAAACATGTACTGGCAAAAAACAACAATGGGATGTACGAGTTGAAAAGCGTCGAAAAATACACGAACCATGTGAGATAAGTTCAGTTAATTTTAGGCGACCACATCCTGAAAATGATGATGTTAAACCTGGTCCAAGTAGAAACTTTTATGAACCTCGTTCACGAACAGACATTGATGTCACATATTCACCTGAGGACTGGGAGAATATTGCTAAAGCTACCAATGGTAATGCAAGTGTTTTTCAGTTTAAAAAAACAAGTTTTTATAAAATATATATTGATTTTACAATTACTACAGAATATCCTAAAACAATTGATGAAATAGTTTGTATAACCGATATGAATTTGTTTCATTATAACTTAAAAACCTATCGAACAAGTTCTAATATTAAAAAAATTTGCAATATAACAACAGACCAGTCAAATTCTGTTAATTGGTTTAAATGTAGAAATGGTGTTATTACATCATCAGTATCCCATGAGGTAATTCAGAAAGTTAGTGATAGGCAAACAGTTACAAATCCAACATCCTCTTTTAACTTATGTGTAAAGATTTGTGAACAAATTAAAACTATTTCCAGTAGTGCCCTATCATGGGGACGAAGCAATAAAGAATTTGCTGTCAAACGTTATGTTAGAAAAAACAAAAGTTTACATAAAAATTTTAGTTGTAACATAGCAGGCTTGACAATATGCTCTGAATATCCATTTCTGAGTGCAAGTCCTGATAGAAATATCAATTGTACTTGTTGTGGATTTGGTTTGTTAGAATGCTAATGTCCTTTTTCAGCAAGAGATAAAACCATTTCAGAATACCTTTCAATGCCTTCTTGTTTTATAGTAAAAAGTAATGAAAGTTTTGCAATCAAACTTAATCACCCTTATTACACCCAAGTTCAACACCAACTATTTGTTACAGGTGCCAATTATTGTGACTTTGAAATTTATTTACCCAAAGAATCTTGCACATTTCGTATTTCTAAGGATCCAAAGTGCCTACCAAAATTAGTTACATATTTTAACAATGTTATGCTTCCATATTTATATGACATAGATTTTGTAAGAACCACTTTCACCTGCAGAAAAGTCATCCAAAGCCTTGTTTCACAAGTTTGTTGTTTCACAAGTTGAAAAGGTAGAAAAGCAAAATACAGCAGTATTAGAATTAAAATAATTAACAGATAATTACCAAATGTAAAACTGTAGAAAACTATATAAAGTCAATATATATATATACATAATCAAATAAGATAAAAAATCAAACATCAATATATGTATGTATACATATATATATATATATATATATATATATATATATATATATATATATATATTATATATATATATATATATATATATATATATATATATATTTAAAAAAATTTATAAATGAGTAAATAAAAAGAATAGAATTAAAAATAAAATAAAAACATAAAATAGAAAATAATATATATATATATATATATATATATATATATATATATATATATATATATATATATATATATATAAATTATGTTAGTCTATTTTACAAATAGAGTGCTCAATGTTCTTAAAAAACAGCAATAATAAATTTGAAAAAAACACATCTAATTTTTTTTTTCAACAAATTTTTTCTCAGTCAGTACGTTCATCAGGAAGTGTGTGTATGTATATATATATATATATATATATATATATATATATATATATATATATATATATATATATATATATATATATATATATATATATATATATATGTATATATATATATGTATATATATTTATGTTTATATTTATATATATATATATTTATGTTTATATTTATATATATATTTATGTTTATATTTATATATATATTTATGTTTATATTTATATATATATTTATGTTTATATTTCATACAATAGTTTCTTCAACAAATTGTTTCTCACTCAGTAGGTTCATCAGGAAGTGTGTGTATGTATATATATATATATATATATATATATATATATATATATATTTTATACAATAGACGGAATAGAATTAAAGTAAATGAAAAAAATAGAAATAAATATATATATGAAAAATAAAATAATTGAAAAAAGTAAAATAAAATTTAAACTAAATAACCAACTAAATATAAACAAAAGTTATACATTTTCATGTTTGATTTTTTTAAATCTAATTTACTGCCAACAATGATGTAAGCAACCACTATTTCAGTTAAGAGTTACAGAAAAATGAGAGTAAAGTTAAAAGCAAGAAAGCCGTAGAATGAAGACTGCGAGGGAAAAAATTAGACAAACAAAAGTTTTTAGAGCATGAAGGAATAGATACAGTAAAATTATGTTTATTGATACGGATACTGATGCTGCAATAACACTATTTTTATATTTAAACCAAGTGACTTTGCTGAATTACAAGTCACGCATAATTAAAAAAAGATTTGGTTCATGGAACAATTTTAAAAAAGAGATAGAGGTGTAATATTATGACCATGGGACACATGGTCAAGCTTAGAAGCTAAAACTGGTCCAACTATATTTATAATAAGTTTTGTGATTTATGAAGAGAAAGGGCATCATTTGAAGAACTAGCCCAAATGTGACAACAGTAATCCATACAGGGACAATTAAGAAATTTGTAGGAATCAGATGTAAGAAAATGGTGAGCAAATGAATGACAACCTTAGCTGATGCTAACTTTGGAATTGTTTGTTTATAAGGTTTATACGAGAAGTGGTTACAAAATAGTAATCCAAGAAGACTTAAAGTAAATGTCTCAGTAGGAGTGTTACCATTTATCAATATAGGAATATCAACAGCATAGTGATAGTTATTTTCAGTACACTACTATGTATAGTTCTTTATTTCTTTTTAATATCATTTTATATATATGCGGTAGTGGTGTAGTGGTAAGAGCGCTCGCTTTGTAAGCGAGAGGTTCGGAGTTCGACTCCCACCACGTCCCTGGAAGTACCGCGCTCAACTTAGTTTCTCCGCGCAGCGGCCTTGCTCGGCAAGGTTCGTGTTTCAGAGTTTAAGAGTTGAGAGAGGGTTGCACTACGAATAACAACTTAAAAAAAAAAACACAAAAAAATGAGTAGCCTCCTCGACTGTAGTGGCCCCTATCGGGCCTTGGGTAGGTGAATAATCTGAAAAAAAAAAATAAAAAAAATATCTGTGATTATTTACTAAATTAGAATTTCTTTACTTGGCACAATATCTTTATTTTGTATTTTTTTTTTTTTTAATACAAACTTTGACATTGTTAAACTTTTATATATCCAGGCACTTTGTGACAATTTATTGTAATAATATATAAAATAATAATATCACATGCAAGGGATAAGGGAAACGTCAGGGAATTCAAAGAATGTCTGCAAGCAAAAAAAAAGAACTATCAGGGAAATAGGGTTGAATTTTGGAAAAATCAGGGTAATCTAAGGGTAAATAGCTGCAAGCTGGTTAGACATCTATCAGTCATATATTTTATACATAATGTGGGCAGATTGCTTTATGACCTATATATATTTTTTGCAATGTAAGGTGTTTTTCTAAAAAAAATCAAGTGCTTTTTTTCTAAAGTTGAATTTTTGTAAGTATAAATTAAATCAGGGAAACAGGTAAAGTTCAGGGAAATCAGACTCTCTGACATCGTATGCACCCTCAGCACTATGCAGGTGCAATCACACTGTGACCTGAACTTTTAAGGGTCCCTAAGTATAAAAAAAATACTAGTATTAGAAGCTACAAGAGGTTTTAGTGTTAGCAAGATTTTTAGTTATTAGGAAAATATTATCGGATCCATAGTATACACGGTTCAAGGCCAACGACACTGGTTTTGAAGGTGGGGGATCACGATCATCAATTTGTAAAAAAAGTCCTCGATATCTTGATTTTTAAAAAAGAAAAAAAAAGAGGAGGTTAGGTGCCCCCCCCCCCTTTCCCCTGTCGTTATGGTTCTGACATAAGCCCTTAAGTAACTAAGATAACGGTGCCTCTTTTTATGAAAATTTAATTTTTGTGATCAACATAACCATTCACCAAAACTTCCTGCATCCGTCACTAGGAATAAATATAAGTATTTGATACTAACTTTGTTGTTAACATCTACATTAATTAGATAATTGATAATAATAGATCAGATATTAATTTAATCGCTCTAATAGAGCGATATTACGCAAAATTAGATTTTATTTCTTTTACAATAATTTTTATTTCTAGAATTATTTCCCGTTATGTTAAAAGAACGTAAATGTATGTATGTTTATTCGTTTCTTGCAATGATTATGCTTTTTTTTTTTTTTTAAATAAGTTTTTATAAAAAATTTAAAATTAGGCTATTTCACGAAGACAGTGTAACCAGATTTAAGCCTCCCAGTGGCTATTGATATAATAGTAGCACTATCATCACACCAAAGGATTTCGCTTTTTTATTATTTTTCAATAATCTCTACTAATTTTTTAAAATTAGGTAACCGAAACGAAATAATAAATTTCTATTAAATTATGTAGAATACACTTAAATTATGTAGAATACACAGAATTATGTAGAATATGAAGGACTGGATATATTCGCAAAAGTTTTGAGAAAGAACGTCAATGCTATTCGACAACAAATGTTTCAAATGGTTATTTTTTTTAAATTCATAATAAATTACGCTTTTTTTAATACCAAATTTGGCTTATTTAAAAAAAAAAATTACGGGATAACAAAAAAGAGAACGCCCCTGGACATTTGACACCTTATTATGTTTGCATGCCTATAATGACTATAGTAGATGCATAAATATATCAGTGTGACAATATATCCTGAAGATTAAAGCTTACTTGTCTATAAAACTGCAGTTTTTCAAAATAAATGATATTTAACTGTGCAAGCAAAGATATTAAAATGCGAATATAAAAAAAAAATTAATCAAACTCATAACATAGTACAATAATAACCAAAAATTAAAAAGCAAAATCCAGGTCAGAACTCGGCACCTCTGGACCGTTTTCGAGACTCGCCCAAGGGGGGGGGGGCAACCAATCACTGTTCCTTTTTTAGAAAAAAAGAACATTGGTTGGTTGCCTCTCTCGGAAAGGGTCTGGGGGTGCCGAGTTATGACCAGGATTTTGCATGCTGCATAGATATTAAAATGCAAATTTAAATAAAAAATTAACCAAATTTCATAAAATAGCACAATAATAAACAAAAATTAAAGAGCAAACACAACAGCCTGCGAAATTCAGATCAGAACTTAACACACCCAAACCGTTTTTGGGACCTGCCAGAGGGGAGCAACTAACCACTGTTCCTTTTTGAGAAAAAATGAACAGTGGTTGGTTGCCTCTCTCAAAAGAGTCTTGAAAAGAATCTAGGGAGTGATGACTAGAATTTTGCAGGCTGCAGAAATATTAAAATACAAATATAACAAAAAATAAACCAAATTTTATACAATAGCACAATAATAACCAAAAATTAAAAAGCAAACACAACAGCATGCAAAACCCAGGTCAAATTCAACACCCCTGGACCATTTTTGGGACCCGTCCGAGGGTGTCAACTGACCACTGTTCTTTTTTTCAGAAAAAATGAACAGTGGTTAGGTGCCACTCTCGAACAGGTCTTGGAAAGGGTCCAGCAAGCGCCAAGTAACAACCCAGATTTTGCAGGCTGAGCACAGTACAACTAGTTCAAAAAACAGATTTCAAAAGTAACATCAAAGAACAACAATTTATACTGCTGTTGCTTTTACTAGAGGTGGTTGCAGGTTAAAAATGGCAGCAGCAATTATCCATATATCATCTATTAAAGGGACTAATGTAATAGGTAGAGTGTTCTTTAGAAGTGGAAATTCTTTCAGCCTTCCAATGACACGGTCAATGTGTATTCTTGCACATGCTATGCACTTGCAATGATACACTTCAGAGGGTGTAAACTGTCACTTACTACGTAAAAATGGTGGAATTACAGCTTTTACCTGCCTTGATAGAAATAAATTTTGAACATTGCAACCTTTATCAAAAAGTGCAATAAAACCGGGAGTGAATCTTCTTGCAACATTGCAATCTTGAGTGATAAAACGATTTGAGGAAGATCCAGAGTAACCTTTAGAAACAAAAGAGATAGAACCGCCTTTAGTACAAAATATAAGTTTTTTTAATGTTTCTACTTTTATAAGAACTATATGTTGATATTGAGCTTTAGCATTGGCAGATTTTTGAATAGTTTGTTCAGTACAGTCACCAATTCCTTTAACATAAACAAAATCTCCAATAAAATGAGGATGTGTGAAATTTAATATTTCTTCTGGAGTAGGCCAATACATTAATGGTTCAAGTTCTCGGGCTAATAATGTAATAAATGTAGTTAAAATCCTAGATGCGTGACTTACTGAAATTTTAAAGCGAAATGCTAAATCTTGTAATGGTGAGTCAATTTGAATACGCATTAAAGTAAGTAACACTTCATCTTCAACAAAAAGCTGTCGTGATGGACCAGGTTTCTTTTTACTTAAAGGTTTACTAGCAAGACTAAATTGATATTGCTTTGGTTCAAATGAACATTTATGATCCATGAAGTATGAAATTTTTTTTTATGTTTAGCTTGAACACGGCTAACAATATATAAAAAAACATTTTCAGTTGGACACCCAGTATACAATTTTATGACTTTGGGTAAAGAACGCACTGCCTCCCATGTTAATCTTTTATGACTACTTTGTTTATAAAGTGTTGTTGGTGTTAGATAAGTTGCTGGTGTGTTAAATATTAAGTTGAATTGTTGTGGAGAAAGTTGCTTATCAGATGCTGTTGATGATAGACATGGAGGAGATATTGACATATAAGACTGTTGGAGAATGTTGTTGTTATTGTTACTGCTACTAGTAGTGGTACAGGTACTTGAAAAATGTGTATTTTTTTGTTTTTTAGAAACTTTATTAGGTGTATATCGAGGCATTGGTAATTTTCTTTTATTTTGAGGAGGAGATATTTCATATCCTTTCAAATATAACCTTGGATGAGGGGATAGCTCAGTTGGCTTCCCATATTCAAAATGATTTGCACATACTTTTGTATTCTTATTTACAGTATATAGCTTTCTTTTTTTTGTTAAAGGGTCGACTATTTCTCTGTTAATAATTTTACTCCATGTGGAAAAATATTTCTCTTTACAAGTAAAAAATTTTAATTCGCTGAAACTAAATGTCTTCCAAATATGATCTTTCAAAACATACTTTTCTTTGTATCGGCGATCGTTGTTACAACCAAAAACTGCACAATGATCACTCTTACCCATTAAAAAAAAGCGAATAAAAAAAAAAATAGTTGTAAACCATATAGATAATAATGATCAACTTTTATAAAACTAATTAGAAAACAGCAGGATATTTACAAATTTTAACTTTTATTTGCTCCCAGGCATCCCAAAATGCAATGCGTAGTTATAATGATGTCATTATCTGGCAAAAAGTTTCAAATCAAACATTCCATCATGCCCAATTTCCATCAGTAATCAAACATTCCATCATGCCCAATCAACTTAACTAGTACACTCTTACCTAACTTTGCTTTACGACGGCATGCAGCTTAAATCTTTTAGTGGCGGCATGTAAAAATAAATATATGTGAAAAATGTGTAATATTCGTTCATTATAAGTTCATAATTTATTTACTGTAGTTACTTTTTTCAAGTTTAACAAGTTTTATTTTAAAAAAAATCATTCTTTTTTTTTTCAATTCATTTTTTTTTTGTTAACTATTTTTATGTTAATAGTTATAAAGCAAAGCTTTTATAATCAAATAATCATAACCCTTTTCATAACAGAAAGCAAAAAATCCAAATAAATTTTGTGCAGGCCTTATGTCTGCTTAGTACGGCACTCTTGTGCCAACCTGAATTCCTTCGAATTTCGCAGGCTGATGTTCCATCATCCTATTGGCCAATGTACCTGTTATAGAAACCGGCAGAGTCAACTTTTATCTTATGATTAATAAATTTTACCTTATATGTTTACCTGATCTTTTTTACTGTGACAGCTTTGAACAGACTTGTAGTGTTTCAAACAAAAACAAAAATGATTAATTTTCTGTTTTATGAAAACAATGATGATTATCTGTTTTAAAAAAGGTGATAAATGGACTATTATGATGATGTATTGTTTGTTAAGGTTTTTTTTTAATTAAAACTAAACTTTGGTAAGTTCTTGTAATTTAAATGAAAAAATCTCTTTGTTTTTTTGCATTTTGTCATTCAAGACTATTTCTAACTTCAAATTACTAACTTCTAACCAATTATGTTTAACATGCAATGAGCTTCAAAACGACTTATTGTTTTTACTCTCAGACCATAACTTATAGTTATAGTAAATACACATTAGGGATTTACTGGAGGTTCATTGGAGTCGGAAATTTAGATTAAGGTTTTCAATTGACAAGTTGTAAAAAAAAATTTTAAAATGTTTAGTTTATTTTTTTAATAATAAAACAAAATTGTTATGAATGTGACTCTCAAGTTCGATAGAATGCGCTGTGTCCTAAATTTAGATCTTTATTAAACTTCTTTTTTAAAATTATTTAGGCAGAGAAAATCAATCAAAACTTCCGACCTTTGGAACTTGATTCAAATCTTGGTCATTGCATTATTGGTTATTACATCTTTAATATTTTTTATAGTACTATGCTATAATATGAATTGATTTCAATAAAGTAATTTTTAAATCACCATTACACCTTAGATACACTTATGTTACATCCCTAATACATATCAACATTGTCATTTTGTCATGTTTGCTTTTTAATCTTTTGTCTGTTAAAGTTATGTTCAATGTTCTAAATATTTGCATGATTAGTGAATTCAATATCTTAAAACACTACCACAACAATGCAAAACAGGTTTAGGAACTTTGTTTTATTAAACTTCAAAATAATTATAAAATAAAAAACTGTAATGTGTACGTGTAAAGGTACTTGAGTATTAATGTGTTCTACCACATTTCTTGTAATTACAAGATTGAAAAAATAAATTTTATAAATAAAAAAGATTTTAAGTTCAAGTTGAAAATAGTAATGGCTTTGCTGCGTTTTATATTGTGTAATAAGTTGTAAGGTCTTTTGTAAAGTTGCATGAATTGCATTGCTTCTTTTATTTTGGACAATTTTTATAGAAACATCTTTGACTGGCACATATCCATCACTCAATTCATAGGTTAAGTCGCAATTTCCTAATATCATTTTTGCGCTCTAAATGTAAACGCATTCTATTGTGAGTCAGGCTATTTATCAGTCAATGTATGTACTGAAGTCCTTGCAACTTCCTGTTTTTTTTTGATGTCATCCGCATGCATCTATTGCTACATTTATATATATATATATATATATATATATATATATATATATATATATATATATATATATATATATATATATATATATATATATTTTTATATAGTTATTATTTTTATTAAACTGTTTGTGATAGTGTCACAAGTTATTTGTTTGTTGATTGCAGAGATATTATTAATTAATTGTCATTAAAATTACCTCTGGATTTTTCTTAAATTATTGTCATCAATAGTTTGAATTTTGTCTAATTTTGCTCAATTAGAGAAATTATAATATATCCGGAGAATTTAAAGTATATAAGCTTGTTTCTAGTTTATAAGTTTGTATAATAAATCTCTATTTTAGCTACAAATGTGATGATTTCGTTATTAACGATACAAGCACTGGAGATATAAATCTAATTCGCACTGCACTACAAAATGAAATTCCAAGGTTAGTGGCTAAATTGCTGATAAAATCTGATGTTTACAAGCGAGCGAGTTTGATGAGTGAGTTAACAGCCAAGTTATATATTGATGGACAGTTTTAGGACCAGAAAGCCAAGTTCTAAGTTTCTAATCTTCAGAAATAGAAAGGTTTGAAAAAAGTTCAAGATTATCTGAATATTTCTTTGAAAATGAAACAAATAATTTATTTTATTTAACCTTTTTGAATGAGTTTAGAATCCAGAAGCGAAAAAGGAGACAATCTATTGATCAACAAATTTCAAAAGAATCGCCTATGAAAAAACTTAATCGATCTCCCTCAAAAGTAAAAAAAAAGTTTTTGTAAAAGTTTTTTTTGTATTTTAGTAATAGCGGTTTCATTACATCGTTGTTTTATTTTATCATTACACGACATTTAGATTATTATACATTCTCCGATTTTTGTAACCTCTTATGCCACTGTTTTATAAGTTGTTTAACCTCATATGCCACTGTTTTATACAATTGGAAAAACAACTATTTTACTGAAAATTATTTTATTAATTTTTATTGTATCTAATTTATTACATTGTGATGAAAATTGTTGTTTATCTAATACAATGCAAATAAAATAGTATATAGATATCCATTCTCAAAATTTGGCATTTCAATTATTCTTAAAGTATTTAATGTCATTGATTTTTATTTGTTCCTGGTAGTGTACAAACCATTTTAATTGTTGTTTTTAGATTTTTTAAATTATGTTAGGGTTATATTTTTCTGGATTTACAGAGCCCTGAATATGAACTTGGTTTATAATGAAATTTTAAATATATTAACTTAAATTTGATTAGTCTGATTCATTTTGATTAAATTGTTTAAATTTTAAACCTAATAAAATACAGAGATGCATAAACTGTTAATGTCAGATTTAAAAAAATGACACTAATATCTATTATATTAATGTAAAACCCTTAAAATTGCCCCATAGTATTTTTAGAAGAGCTTGACATGGGTGTAGCATATTAAAAAGAAAATTAAGTTAAAGGATTGCTTAAAGAACTATATTTAATATATATTAAGTTCTGGTTGTCGACCAAGTTTTGCATATTAGCATAAGAGTTAGCAAGATGCACTTAGGCAGAACATGCATATGTTCCATGCATATTTTTTTCTCCATATTTATTATCTTTAAATAATTAAAAATTAAATAATTTCATTTATATTGATCTAACCAATATTTTGTCAACAAAAGTTACTGTAAAAGTTAAATGTTAATATGAATTGGTTTACTTATAGGGTACAACAATAGAAATTGACATTTTCTTGATCTATTATTAGAACCAAGAGTCTATTATTAGATCTAATATTTAAATAGATTATATATTTAAGTATATTAAATTTGGACATGGAATAAACAAAAAAAATTTATTTTTCGAACTTAGCACTTTGAAAATTCACTCCTCGCATATATATATATATATATATATATATATATATATATATATTATATATATATATATATATATATATATATATATATATATATATATATATATATATAAAAGAAAACATCAAACAATATGAATTCTCATAATACAAATAATAATTTATTTTGAGAAATTTTCACTGGGTTATGGACACCAGCATCATCAGCTCGTAAAATAATAATATAATAATTAATATAATAATAAATATTAATATAATTTTCCAAGATAAAAAACTGAACTTTATGAATACAAAAAAAACTTAATGCTTGAAAATTAACTAATTCATATTCTTTTTCATAACATTAATTTTAAATAAAATCAGGAAATTTAATGTTGAATTTTTTTTTTAAACTTCAGAACAATTTTTATAAAATGTTAAAAAAATATAAACTGAATAGTTAATACTATGAAATGCTACTATAACAGTTACTTATGTAATATATTACGAGCTGATGATGCTGGTGTCCATAACCCAGTGAAAATTTCTCAAAATAAATTATTATTTGTATTAAGAGAATTCGTATTGGTTGATGTTTTCTTATTATTATAACATACACTCTTATACACGATGTCTACACTCAAATCATATATATATATATATATATATATATATATATATATATATATATATATATATATATATATATATATATATATATATATATATATATATATATATATATATATATATATATATATATATATGAACCCATGAGATGAATAGTGGTATAAGACACATTTTTTCAATATTTTGAGTTATTGCCACCAAGGGTTAGCATTTTGTTTATTCTATTACATGGCAAAGTGGTATAAGTCTAATGAAATCGATAATGATGCTGGAACTGTTTTTTGTTATGCTCTTCACTAAACAGCTGTTTTTGTTCACAGCCATAGTGATATTAGTCAGACTTATACCAAACTAGATATGAGTGACTTATACCACTATGCATCTCAGGGGCTCATATATATATATATATATATATATATATATATATATATATATATATATATATATATATATATATATATATATATATATACACACACATACACACACACAGGTCTTGGCCAAAAGTAAATGAGCTCAAGAGCTGAAAAATGTCTGTTGCGAGATATCAAATTTTGTGCAAGCTACATATATATTCACAATCTTTTGTTTCAACCCAATGTTTTTTCTAGCACATTTTTTTGTGACACAAGATGTTGTTAGGTAGATTAAAAAATTTATTTCTTATAAGGTTTATTAAAAAAATTAATTTCTTGTAAGAGGATAAGAGTATAAAAAAAGTTTTCAAGTTTTTGAAATCAAGTTTCTGTTTTATTTACCAACTTAAAACAATAACATGAGGCCAGCTTTTGCTGGTCACACATTTACAATTTCTTTTATTTTTATTTACTAAAAGTGATTTCTCTTTATTTATTTCATTAATGTTAAAAATGATAATGTTGACATTTTGTACTTCAACAGTATTCTAAAAATGTCAAATCATTTGAGTTTCTTAACTGAGATTATAAACCTTTAAGAGTTAGTAAGATTATAAACTTTTTAAGAGTAAAGTTTCTTTATCAATACCTCATCTCTCTTTTATAGTTTTTACTGCCTTAAATGTATTGAAGGTACTAATACTAAAAGTATGACAAGATTATAATTTTTTTTAAAGCAAACTATTAAACAAAATCTGCTCGTCTTGATTCAATTAATTAAGAGTTGGTGATGCCAATTACTAATCTATATCGTACAAAAAATCTGCCATGAATCTGGCATTGTGTTCATTTAGTTGCTAAGTTAGCATCTTTTAAGGTTACCTCTTTTTATCATGTTTTCCATTCCCTAACACTCAATTATTTTCTCTACCACTACAAATCTATTATTTGTATCTATATGAAATACTGTTGTTTTATTTGGACTGGTTCTTCTAATAATCCCTTTCTCTAGACATGGTTGTCTAGAGGAGAAAAGGGAAATATTTTTGTAGAGAAAGAGATGCAACCTTACAACAATAAAGCATTGTAAATGTCTTATTGTTGTAAGTTTGCATATCTTTCTCTACAAATATATTACGGGGGATGCTCAAATGAGCTATCATCTCTTGTTCCTTCAACCAAAACTCAATTCAACTAAAACTTGCGTGACTTTCGAGTTTTAGTTGTTATATTAAATTTGTTTGATGTATAAATTTTTATTTGATTTTTTAATATATATTTTCATTTTATAATACATTTAACTTTTCTCTGAAAATTTTTTATTTTAAATATGATTAACAAAAGTATGTGTACATTTAGGAAAATAAAGGAGGAAATAATGTTCGCACTGTTGGATTGCGCAATCTTGGAAATACATGTTTCATGAACGCAATATTACAATCTCTAAGGTTATTGTTTTAATATTTTAAATTGTTATTATAATCAGTTACCATGACAGCATCATCTTTAATATTTTTAACTCAGGCCATATAGAACACAGAACAAGAACTCAGGCAGTTGTGTAAAACACTGTACCTATAAGCCACATTTAGAACAAATATTTACATGGAGTTATATAGTAGTTTGCAAATATGGCATCAGTATAATGTACTATATCATCAGTATAGTATACTAAAGTTAATAGAATCATTTTTTATGTTGTTTAAGAAATAATAATAATCAATAACTGTTTTGGGTTTTTGGGTTTATAATCATTGGTTTATTGATTATTTCTTTATTTGGTTAATTATGTCTTGAATCTATCATAATTGTTTTTTGTTTTAGCAATTTGAAATACTTCAGTGGTTATTTCAAAGAGTTACCTGCAATAGAATTGAATGTGAAAAATATGGATGAACAAACAAAAAAATATTATACACGAAGTTATCAGTCTGATGACATGTAGGTGAAAATAACAATATTATACACAAAGTTATCAGTCTGATGACATGTAGGTGAAAATAATAATATTATACACGAAGTTATCAGTCTGATGACATGTAGGTGAAAATAATAATATGTTGAATATACTAAATTGTAAATCAATGAATTTCAAATCTTTATCCTTGGTTTAGCTCATTAGTTGAAGAACTGCGTAAAGTTCTTTGTGCACTATGGCAACAAGGTTCGAATACAGCTATTTCGCCTGAATCTCTTTTTACTGTAGTTTGGAAGGTTGTACCAAGATTTAGGTTGTTGTATTTAATGTTGAATTTTTAATGATCTTACTGCATGCTTTTATCACTGTTTTAAATTGTTGATTTTTCAAATAGAGGTTATCAACAACATGATGCTCACGAGTTCATGCACTGTTTGTTAGATCGTGTACATAATGAACTTTTAACATCAAAAAGATTTACAAATGGCTGCGATACAATTATATCAGGAATATTTGGAGGACAACTACAAAGTGATGTAATTAGTTTTTTTTCGTTTTTTTTTTTAACGCAAATTTTCATTTAAAACTATTTAGCAAAAAGATTAAAACAAATGTACTCTAATGAAAAATGCTATTTATCATTACATTTGTACACAATAAATAATGAAGAGTTTTTGAAAGCATGTCATCAGCTTAACTTCAGTTTCTATGAAATTCATTTATATAAAAGTTTCTATAGAATTTATCTATACAAAAGTTCTATAAAGTTCATCTTTATAAAAATTCTATGAAAAGTTACAAACATCCTCAGTTTTGCCCCTTCAGTCCTGTTTTGCCCTCTATAATGTTATTAAGGTAATGATGTTATTCATTAATATATATTGATGAAAAGGGGTTACATCAGCACCTTCTGCGATTCTATTAATTTGCAGAACAGCAAACTTCATGAATCTCTTTTCTTCCCTGCATCGTCCTGTAAAGTTGTAGATACGAATTATCATATGAATTTAAAAGCAGTTAGTTTTACACATTAAACAATAATGGGTATGATATTACCACAAAACACTTTTTTATGTAGCAAATTGATATATGTGAAACTCTGTTAATTGCAATTCCTCAAACTGTACAAGATCAAAAAATTCTACAACGCAAACCTCCATTAACTTGTACATTTATTCTTGTGTAATTACTACTTAACAGTCTGAAAATATTTTAATTTCTAGAAATTTCTTAAAATTTCTATTAGTTCAAGAATTTTCTAGAATTAAAAGTTTTTAGACAAATATTGAAGTATTATCTTTACTATTGAAGCAATTATTAAATAATTTTGAATATTGTAAAAAAATATTTTTTTATTTTTTTTAGTCATAACAAGTTAGAATAACACATTTTGTACCCAATAATAAAAAAATTTTTTTATCTATATAGTAATTTTTTTAAAGACACTAAGTTTTTATTTTTGATATATGAATAAATTTTTATTAAAAACTCTCTGGTCGTTATTTTTAATAGGTAACTTGTCTCACATGTGGCACTATCTCTAAGAAACAAGAAGCTTATCGAGGTAAGTTAACTACACACATAAAGAAATAGTAAGAGGCTTTGCTGGGAGTAGCCGGATTTCATCCCCATCTCCCTCCAGACCCATGTAAGTCTGTTTATGTGGGCAAAAAAAAAAAAAAAATTTAAATAAAGCCTATATGTAAATGTTTTTTATAGTTATTCTTTTTTAAGTTTATTGCAAATGTCAGTTAAAATTTAAATAGCATAATATATATCAATATATATATATATCATAACCAACCATACCTAACTTTTTCTGTTGTAGTGTTAGAGTACAATCTAAAAATGATTCCCAATTTTAATAAGTATATTAGGGCCTTTACAAAAGCAGGGTCCATGGCACTCAGCAAAAACCTGGAAAACCAGGTTTTTGCTGAGTGCCATGGACCCTGCTTTTCAAAAGTTTAGAAAATCAGAGAATACCTAGAAAAGTCAGAGAATTTTTTTTGAAAATCTTCAAAATCAGGGAATATTTTTCGGTTTTATATTAAGTTTGAAGTTATTTTGCAATATAAATATTTTGAGTCTTTATTATTATTGAAGGTTACTCACTACAGTGGCTTTATAAGTATTATAATATATAACAACTATAAATTATAAATCTTATAATATCTTTCTCTTAAAAGCAAGATCTTTGAGTTTTTGATCAACAAATATTAACAACCCACCTTGAGTCAAATAACTTACTGTCAAACAATCAATACAGTTTTCGATTTTCTCTTTCTACAGCTGACTTGCTAACTGCTTTTTTTTCAGTAACTTCTGGGGTACCCTAAAGTTCTATCCTTGATCGTGTTTTGTTTCTTATCTTCATAAATAATCTTACTGACAACCTTACATATAAAGTGTCTTAATTTGATGACAATTCAACTTTATACTCCTGTCTTGACAAAAAATATCATCCTTTAAATTGCCTTTTTGATTGGGCTGGTTCTTCTAATGGTGCTCTTTCTCTTCTAGACAAGGTCTAAAAAGACATTGTAAACATACTTGGACCTGCTCTATCTGCTAACTTTGAGCCTCTCTCCCATCATAATAAAGTTGCGTCTCTTTTAGTACTAATAGTAAGTTGGTTCTGCTTAAAAGAGCTATCATCTTGAGTTTCATCAGCTAAAACTCATTCTTGCTTGACTCGTCATTCAGCAAAGTCTTATTCTTTTACTGTATCTGTCCCTGCATCCTCTTAAATCTTTTATTTGTCTAGTTTTTTCCCCCACACCTCAACCCTTTGGAACTCTTTCCCATCTTTATGTTTTCCTGACTCATACAACCTACAGCTTTTCAAGATTTCTGTCAACCGTTTTCTTGCTCTTTAACTCTATTCTTTGTTTTAATATTGTAATAATTAACTCTTAATTTAATAGTGGTTGCTTGCTTTATTGCTGGGATTGAATTGTAATATTAAAAAATATATATATTTTTAGATAAATGTTTAATTAAATATAATAATTTAATAAGACTTCAGAAAAGACCTATTTTCAAAAAGAAAAGTTACAACATATTTATAAAGAATGGTTAGAAAGAACTGGAAAAAATTTAAATGTAAAATCAATAACTGCAAGACTATTAGTCAAAGATCATATGCTATCAAATAATCTTCAGCCGCATAATTTCAAAATTATAAACAAAATGATCATCAATGTAAAATCTGCCCATAAAAGATATAGAAGTTACCTGAGTTCAATCACAGACAATAATAAAAAAGATCAATTGGCAAAGAAAGTTGCAAACAACAAACAAGACAAGATCAACTGAAGAAAACTAGTGAAATACTATAAAATGAAAAGCAAATAAAAAAAAAAAAAAGAAATTAAGAAATTAGAGCTTTTCTGAACTCAAGGAAAAACTACTTGAAAACAGGTGAAAATCGGGTATTACTCAGGGAAATTGGATTTCTAAAACTGCCATAAACCCTGCTCTGAAGGCAAACCCTAATTTTCTGTTCGAAACAAAATTGTTGTTTTCTTATACAGAGAAATAGTTATATTGATTATATTTATATTTAACTAAGCTAAAACATAGAAACATAGAAATTGAATAAAGTCAGAATCAAAAACAGCTATAACTACTTGTGTCTTTTTAGTAATAAGGTAATAAGTAATAAGGTAGATGGAAATGTTGGACAGGAACTGGGATAATGAAATAAAGATTTATTTATAAATTTTGTTTTTTGTTTAATTGTCCAATAGTTTTTTTTTGCTGAAATTAAGATATTTCTAACTATGATTTTCAATGCCCTGCAACAATCGTTCTCTTTTTTGGTTATGATGGTAGTAAATTCTGAAATCAGTTTTATTCCTCTTAATGTAGTCTCATTTAGCACCTTTACCATATGAACAAACTTCTCAGCTTTTTTGTATCTTGATTGCTCCATTACTGTCTCATCGGTTTAGAAAGCCAATCTTTATTTATGCTTAAAACTTTAAACCATGTGTGAGACTTAAGTCTTATTAAATTGACAAACCAGTTTGACAAGTGATTTTGCAAAAAACTGGCTTACCTAAACTCTCAGTTACTTATGCCATATCTTGTTTCACAGTGAAACTAAAATGTTTGCTGAACAGAGCAAATGGAACTGTCTGTCAAACACTATTAGTTTACCTAGGGCTCTAGAATACTTATTAAATCCTGAAAAAATTATTCTTGCATTTTTTTGAATATATATATATATATATTTTTGAATATATATATATATATATATATCATAAAAATTTCTTACAATCTTAAAAACTGTTAAAAAATATTGGTTTTCATCATAACTATGTTGTGTTTTTACATATTGAAATAAATGACATTTTTACAACTAAAAATTTTTTTTCTCCAGATTTATCACTTGATATTCCCTTCAAACCTAAATTAAAAGTGTCACCTGGTAAAAAGAAAACACCCAGTGCTTGTCAACTTATTGGTAAGTATATTACAACAGCTTACTAACACAAAAGTGCTAACTGAGCTATTAATGTGATAGAATTTCATATCTTGTTATATCATACTTTACAGTTGTTATAGAATTTTTTAGTATTTTAAAAAGACATGAATTGGTTCTAGTTTATTAGTTTAATAACATAGCAATTACAATAAGAGTTAAAATAGCAGAACAATATCGGTGTAAAAGGTGTTAAACATGACAAATGACATAACAATTTAAAAAGTTTAAGTAATTGAACTACGATGCCACAAATTTGGGTTTAATAAGTTTAACTGTTTAAGAGGTTATATTTAATTTGGGTCAAAAAGACCAATAATAAATATACCTTTTTAACATTATTTGTGTGAGGCAATTTTGTTTTAACATCTCCTGTTTGTTCTGTGTTGTTTTTCGGTTCAAGGATGGTTTCTTCTGTCTGATTTCTAATAGATCCTTGAATAACACTGCTATAAATGAATTAAGAAGTTGATCTGAAAATGACTTTATGTTAACAATTTGACTTAAGTGCTTTTTAATTTATTTAATATAAATTAAGTTTATCCAGCAATAAGTCATTTTCAATTTAATAAGCACCTAAATATACAACATAAAATGTTATGTCACAAAGACATTTAATACCATGTATTTAATCAAATACGCATATAATTTTATTCCTTACTTGTGGCGCTTACATATAGCACTTATTCTCAATTTACTGATGAAACACTAAGCTATGAAACACTAAGCTATGAAACACTAATTCATGCCAATGCATCATTGACTTATCAATCGAAAGGTTACGATATGGAATTTTATGAAGCAAAAGTTATTTAACCTTTTGATGTTTCACTTTTCAATTTCTTAGTGCGTTTTTAAAGTAAAGTAGTATGTAATTCATTATTTATTTTGTTTAGACTGTTTACAGAGTTTTGTTGAGATGGAAACATTAGATGAATCTGAATGGTACATGTGTGAAAAATGCAATAAAAAGCAACCATCCACTAAGAAATTTTGGATACTCCGTTTACCAAATGTAATAATTTTGTTTCTTGATGTTATTTATTTACATAGTAATAAAAATTATAAAAAAATATACATACAAAAAAACTCACAGCTGTTTAATCACAGATTTTTATTCTTGATCTAAAGTTTTTAATTTTTGTTTATTTTTTATAATAATTATAAATAAGAAATTACAAATTTACAAAATTAAGATTGATCATAAAAATCACAGCTGTGACAGATCAAAAGAGTTTTTTTTTTTTTGTATTGAGTGTGTATTTCTTTATAATTTTTAATAAAATTATTTTATGTTATTAATTATTTTTAGTACTGCAATTATGTTTATTATTTAGCATATATATAGTATATGTTTTAAGTGGTTTCCTATTGTTAGGTACTTTGCTTACATTTAAAAAGATTTCGCTATTCACCACTTGCTCGTACCAAAGTTGACACATTTGTTCGATTTCCTATTAAAGAACTTAATATGGATCCTTTTATATTAAAAACTAACCAGGTAATAGACATGACAATAAAAGGTTTGATTTTGTTTTCATGCATAAATTTATTCAATATAACTTTTATATCTAATTGAAGACCTTAGTGCTAAAAGTATTTAAGTAACAAAATACTCATTCTGAGATAAAGCAGTTAAAATACTCAAACTAACCTTGAAATCAGGCAAGACATGCTAATAGATTTCTAATAACTGCTATATCTTTACGTTATTATAATGAATAAACCTGCTCATTTTAAAATCCTAAACCCTCATCTTTTAGAAGATATGTGAATTTATTTTTAGGACTTAAGTACTTTTTATCCTATTACTAGACTTAGGTACTTTTTGCCCCGAAAAGAAATACTGAACTAATGTAATTTTTAAACATATTGTTACTATAAAGAAATAAGTCTATTTTATGTCTTCAATATCACTTGTGTTTCCATCTATATCTATGCTATGAATATTACTATAAAAAGTAACTTCTTCTGGAGATTCAAATGTGTTAAAATTTCACAAATATCATAAAATTTGGCCATGACCTGGAAGGGGATACTTTACATAAGCTTGTGTTATAGAGATATTCTTATTTATCAATCTCTGATGGCAAAGATGTAACAGTTTTTATTCTGTGAAAAACAGTTATCCATGAAAATTATAATTTTTATAGTTGTAGCTAGAGGACCAGAAATGAAATGACTTCATTTGGGCGCTTACCTGCAAAATGTTCAGCATATTGATACATGTGAGCAGATTCATTTACATTGTCATGAATGCACAAATTGTGAATCCAAAGTCGACGCTTATAATACTCTTGTCCAATGCCAGTTAAAAGAAGGGGTAAATTTTTTTCAAAGTTTAAACAGGTCACTGCAGTGTCTTTGCTTAGTTTTGCATCTACTTGCTTTATTGATTTGCACATTAAACACATATAATTTCTTTATGTGAAGCTGATGTTAAAATTTCAGTTTATTTACCAGAATCACATCATTAATTGATTCGGCTGCTTGAATTTGTGCCTGAAATTTTTGTTACTTATCACATATGTCACTTTTTGGAAATCCAAGTTTAATATTAAATTCAGCGTTAAATATGACATGGTAAAGCCAGTATTGACAATCATTAGGCATAACATTTGGATTTGCCTTTAAAAATAGGCAATGCATTTCTACCACAGTCAGAGATGAATCCAGATATTTTTTTTGTTTGTTTTTTGATCTGCTGTAGTGGCCAAACGCTATCTCTATTTTTATTTATCAATTTTTTTCGATTTTTGTGTTTGCCCCGGCCATCTCTAATGGGAACAGTAAAGTTAAGAACTTCTTTTTTAAGTCTAGATTCTGTTACCCCATGAATAGCAAGAAATGCTGCTTTGCAATTTGCAAAAAGGTCTAGAAAAGAAAATGGCAAAGAACAAAGCAGCTTCTTCTATTCAGTCACTGCAATGGACCAAACTGTTTCTGTTTGCAAATTGCAAACAGAAACAGTTTTATCGGCTTTTTGTATCTGCCACAACATGTTTATAACTTGGACATTTGCTCAGGAGTACGGGCTGGAATGGTCTGTTTTTTTGGTAAATAATATTTGTGTGTTGCTGAATCGTATACACAACATGAGATTGGCTGCACTTGAGCTTTCAAGCAATTTGTTGGGTGGAAATGCCAGAATGACAATCAATCATGCTTTTCACCTTGGTAATATTGGTTTTAGTCATTATTTTAACTTTTCGAACAGAACCAAAAACACAGTTTTGATTTGCCTTTTTCCCACATTGATATGTATTTGTAAATACTTGCTCTTGGGTGATTTTCTTTCAAAAGATGATCCACGACAACTTTTCTACCTTCCTTGAAATGCGAATCACAATACCTGTACACACGATCAATCAAACTTTCATGCTTCATTTTGATGTAGATTACAAAATAGTAAGAACATTTTCAGAAAACTTTGCCAGCAGCAGCTACAGAGTGTGGGCTCTAAAATAGAAACAATAAATGAATCAGTGCACAAAAAAAAATTCAAAAATAAAAACCCTTAAGAAAACCTCAAACTTTACTGTTCACCTGCTATATATGTATAAATGTTTTTAAAGTTATAAACTTATTCTAAAAGCCGTTTGGTGGGAAAGTTAAGATAAGTACTTTTAGCACCGAAATTGAGGACTTAAATACTACTTGTTTAAAAAATTGTATCATTCTTATTTTTGGCTTGTTTTAAAGGGGGGCATAGGAACATATTTAAATGTTGCAATTTATCCAGTACACAGGATTTAACCATATTAGCAAAAATTGCCAATTAGCTTGGTTTTATCAAAATGTGACTTTAGTACTTTAAACACTAAGGTCTTCAATTGTTATATAAACTATATGTATATATGTGTATATATATATATATATATATATATATTTGTGTGTGTATGTTTGTATGTATGTATATGCATATTACACATATTGAATTAATATGGTATTAGATGTTACGTGATCATTGCATATCAGGTATGCAGAGTTCCAAAAAGGACTCCAGATTCGAAAGTCACAAAAAGATTTCTTTCTAGTTTTTGGTATCCAGGAACTCTAAAATATAAAAAAGCTTATGGACTACTAATGGGACAAAAATTAGAGCTTTTAAGTAAAAGAAACAATCATTTTTTGACCCCAGAGTCCTTTGGTATAATGTCAGCAAGGACTTCAGGCTTAAAAACAATAAGTTCCATGTCATTAAATTTCATGAATTTTTTTCTTATAGCAGATCATAAGTCAACCAACATGTTTAGATTTTCTGGACACTACAGGCCTGGAAAAAGTAGAGATACAAAGCTGGAGTCCTTTTGGGTACTCTGCATCCCTGTTGCATATTCATATTATTATGCGTAAAATCTTTTATTATTAAAATATTTAACAAAAATAAATATATTTAATATTTAGTGATAAGTATCCAAATCAAAGTTTATGAATAACAAATGAATTAGTAAATTCAACTATAATTATTAAATAATGGACAATTTTTTTTTAATCTGATGACATCATACAGTTGCCTCTGAATAATTTTTTAGAAAACAAATCGCATGTCCATCAAAGCTCATCTTTATGACTTGGCAGCATGTGTTGTACATCACGGAAGTGGGTAGGTTAAAAATTAAATGTGTAAGCAGTCTTTTTTTTTTTACTAAAGTTTTTCCTTAAATCATAATGTTCAATTTAATGCGTAATTTATTTTTACAGTGCTGGATCTGGCCATTATACAACTTATGCAAGACATGAAGGTAAGTCTTTATTTTTATGACACAGTGAACACAAATCTATCAAAGGTGTAAAAATATATATATAAGACAATAAAACATTCTAGTAATGTTTTATAACAAAATATATTTTTTGAGTCACAGATTTAATTTTGTCCTGAATTAAAATTTTATCATTTCAAGTGACCTGCTATTGAGTAGCTCTTTTTAGGGTTTAAGTTACTGTGGGTTTTAGGGTCAATTTGGATTATCTAAGCGTGTTGGATATCAAAATATGTACCTTAAAAGTAAGGGAATATATATCTAACTTTGAATTTAATCAATTAAATATCTACTACTAACTGTCTATAAGAACAAACATCTTGCGCGGTTTTTGAATAGAAAAAATAAAATTTAAAGCAATGTTAGTTTTATTTTTTTTTAAATTCAATAATAATAAAATAAAATCAGAAACCTGAGGTACTCGGCTTACTTAGTCTTATCTTTACGAAAAATTGCTAGAACAATATTTCTTGAATAACTGAAGTATATTATATAATATAATAACTTAAGTATAATATTAACTTAGGCGTCGTTGAAATGCAGGAAATAACGTTCTTAGGTTCTTAGGATTTACAACTAGTAACCAATTTCGTTGATAGTCACAAGTCGGCATAAAAATATGTTACTACTGGTCAGACAAATTATTGTAACAGAGACAGCCGAAATAAGATGAATTAAAAAACTCCCTTAATTTCAGCACATTATAAAAATATTAGAATATATCTTTTAATGTGAATTGAATAAAAATATTGGAAACAGTAAAACAAAACAAAAAAAAGCTAAAAGACTTTAATGATATTAGTAATTGCGTGTAATCGAATATTTAGATATAAAATTAAAAAAAAACGAGATTAAGTCTTTTTCTTGCTTACAATTATATATGCTTCTTATTGAAGATATCAAACTGTGGCAAGTTTTCCAATAAAATATTGGGTGTGTCCGAGAAATGATTTTAATTGGCTTCACATTAATTACTTTGAACCAAAGTTCTTAAATATTTATCTAGTTAAGTAAATACTTTATTGAGTTTTTATCATTTTGACTTAGCATTACTAGTAAGTATGCGTAGCCCTAATGTAATATTACTAATTGAGTAATCAGATTTTTTTTAAAGAATTTTACTTAGCACGAATAATTATGTAGTTTAATCATTTATTTTTAGGCTCGTGGTATAATTTTAACGATAGTAGCGTGTCACTAACTAATGAAGAATCTATTCAACACTGTAAAGCGTATATCTTATTTTATACAAGGCAATACCCTGATGTTAGTATTATCGAGCGTATTAAAAATAATTATGTGTAATACCCGATTTTGTGGGTTTCCAGTTTTATAAAATAATGGTTTGTAGTGGTTTGCTTGATCCTTCTAATTTTCATTTTTAAGTTTAATTTTTTTTTTTTTTTTTTTTTTTGTTGCGAACTACTCTCATTGAACTAGACTTTGCTAATATCTAATTTAAACAAGCACTTTAGTATTTTTAAATTATAGGAAAATAATGAAAATTGTTGTAGATGATCGGAAAATTTCTATTTTATATTAAAAATGATATTTCTTCAAATACTCTTGTTTTTTCTCAATAGTTTTCTTCAAGAAATATTGCTATTTAAAAGTAATAATTACAATTGAAAATGTAAATCACTGGTGAAGATTTATCACATGTTTAATGCCAATAAACCTCTTTGAAATCCGCAGTCCCTGTGTTGTGAACCGTTTTTATTTCAGACAACATTTTGTTATCCAACTGAGAAAAAAAAATTTAATTTTTTTTTCAATTTGCTATACTTGATATTACAATATTTTGCAACATTTTCTCACCGTATCTAGCTGAAAGATATGCGCAACGCTCTCGTTTATCTAGGCTATCTGCTATCTAATGCTATCTGTAGCAAAATATTGCGTTGTTTCTGGTTTTTTTTTTCAAGTTACATAACCTAGATACGTGACGAAGGAGGCAAGGGAAATTTTACAAAAGGACTCAGTGAAAGGATGTATAAAAAATGGTCTTTTAAAATATGCTACGTTTTTAAAGTTTACGGTAATTTGTTCGACTTGAACTAATTGAGTTTGAGTTAACTTGAATTAATAATAAACCTAACTAAATGTTAAGATTTTACTAAAATTTAATTGGTGTTTTTATAGTGATAAAAGATTTTAAGGAATATCTTTTTAAAAGTTAGTAAAATATATTTTATTTTCTGACTTTATATGGTTACATAAAACTTTTTGTGATGATTTTTGTGATATGGTTACATAAAACTTTTTGTCTTCAGAAGTTACTATTTTGTAAAAATAAATTTACATTATTTTCAGGTCATACACGTAGAAAATTAATTTGAATTTTTTTATTTACTCTTCTATTTTCCATTTTTTCGAAAATGGTGTTCTTCATGTTCATATGATTTCTGGGCCCCAACTATATTATTACAAGCAATAAAACGAGAGGATCAAAATATTAGATGTAAGAGAGTAGGCTGTTATAATCAAGATATGATATAAGAAGTTTGTTAATTAATGATACACATGCAGTAAACAGTAGTGATAGATGATTCGACTCACAATTAGGAGGTTTGAGGTTCAATATCATTTTACACATTTGAAAGTGTATTGTTCAAGGTGTTTCACCGCGCATCAGCCTTGCTTAACAAGGTTCATGTTTCGGACTTTAGGGTTAAGTAAGAGTTTCAAATAAAGTTGAGATAAAAAGAGCCTTAACATTAGTAACCCCTTTGGAACCTAGGGAGGTAAACTTAACAACAATAATAAAAAGAATTAAAATACAAAGACTTGCTCAAAATAGCAAAAAGACTAATTAGACAATAATGAATACAATCTTCAGTAACTTTTATACATTTTCTTTCTAACATTTTTTAAAAAACTGAAAGTACAGAGAGAAAACACTATTTTTTTAATTTTATTTAGTAGGATCTATTGTCTTAAATATAGGAATTACGTTTGCTATTTACAAAGAGCCTGGAAAAGGTTTCATGACGTCATAAAAGTTAATTAAAGCGTTTTTATTTATATTGTCCTATTGATTTATTTCAAATTCATCAAGCGTTACATTTGCAAAGTAAAGAATTTGATGTTTCAAAAAACATCTGTTTTCTCATTAATTCTTTCCCTATTGTTGAAAAAACTTGATAAATTCAAGTTGCAGTTTCAAATCTAACAAGTACTTTAACGTCATTTGCGTAAATAAAAACTTGGAGTTCTTAAAACTCTAATCTTCTATTCCCAGGTTCAAAAGAACTTTTTTCATAAAACAAAACATACGGGAAGAGTACTTTTTAATTAATAAAACAAACATTTTTTATCAATTTAGACGCAATAATAGTGTTTCCGAGAGTTTCCAAGTGCTTCCAACTTGATCAAGAGATCTTATCATTTGAATTGATAAATAATAATTTTAAAAACATTGTCAGTTTTTGCTATAGGTCTCCTAATGGAAAAAAAAAAAAGACTATTGGAAAAAAAAATGGCTTCATGGAGAATTTACTAAAAAAAAATGCACCTTTTACTATTTAACAAATAGAGCGATAAAAAATTAGAAATTCTTATCACAAGATGCAATTGATTCTGAAAAACAAAAACACTTTTAAAAATAGAATAGGCAAAATTCTGAACTTTTGATACCAAACTGTATTTGTAAACTATTTTTATTAACAAAATCATACATTTAAAGGCTGTTATAGTCAACACTATGTAGTTTTGACTCATCAAACTTAAATAGTTTGTACAGCATTTTTATATTATATTATTATGTTAGTAAAATAAAAACTCGTAAAGTAAAAGACTTATCATCTTCTTGAATAATTACATGACAAAATACATTTTTAAAACTAAAGCAAAAGCTGTAAAAACAAAATTACAAAAATGACAAAAATCTGTTAATATCAAAAATCTGGCTAATAATAAAAGAAATAATAGAAAAGTAAAAAACAACTTCAATCACCTTATCACTTGCAATAGAAGTTTAAAATAAAATAATAAATAATACAATTGAATAAAAAAAAAAAAAAAAATAAAGAACCAAAGAAAACGTTAGAGTCTACTTTATTTTAGGATGATCTATTAATCAAATAATGTTGAACTAAATAGTGTTAGTAGTGCCCACTCGTGCGTTTTTACACGAGCTCAAAGTTACCGTTAAACCCGAGGTAATTGAAATATATGTAATATAAGGAGATGAGGAAACATAAGAAATTTATATACAGATATGTAAGTTATATGTAATAACAAAATTTCATTTAAAATTACGCAAATGTAGTGATTTCATTTTTATAGCGTTACTTACAAACGTCTTTAATTGAATACGTCTTTAGCATAGTTTGAGTGTAATGGTGGTATATGAAACGATCGTGTATAAATAAATATAATACAAAAAAAACTTTTAAAATGTCTCTTTTGTATAAGCTGTTATGGTTTGTATTTAAAATAGCGGCATGTGGACCACTGATTTATCGACGATATAAGAGAGGCTTTTTTTGCTACAATTATACATTTATACATTTGGTATAAATTTCTTATACAAATTGCACACAAAAAAATTATAAACTTTATATTTTATTCAAATTTTTAATAACTCCGGAAAAAAAATTTTAAATCAATAACCGCAATTACAAAAATAACATTTTATAAATAAATTTGATATTTTTATATATTTGATATCATATAAATATATAGTATATGTTTATATAATTTTATAATACCTTTTGTTTTTCAAAAATAAAAATAAAAATTGAAAGTTCAAAAAATACTTTTAGAAATTGAAACGTTTGTCTAAAAATCTGGACCGCTGATAAATAGCGGTTCGCGCAACAGGTACCGAAGCGCTTAAATTCTGTTGAAGTTAAATTTATTATAAAACTTTTTTTTTTCATAGCTTTAAAAAAAAAAATATATACACTTTTATTTTATATATATATACGACATTCATTTTTTGGTCATTGTTTGACAATAATTAGAAAAATATTTGAAATTTATATAAAATATAAATTTTCTACTGAGGTATTACCATGCCCCATCTCACCCCATGTTCTATTTCACCCCGCTCTCCCCTATAGTCTAGTTTTCACCCATTTTTAAATTTTTTTGTTGAGTTGTTATACGAAAAGCCATCTTGTCCCATTCGCCATCATAGCCCGTTTTCATTTAAATAAGAAATAAATATAAATGGTGGTTGTTAAATAGACTCACCTAGACGCGTATATTACGGGTCCTGCCTGCTAGTCTATATTAATGATTTACTTCATAAACTTAAGCAGCTTTTACTTTAGTCTTGACAAAAAGTCTTCATTTTTTGATTGGTTAAAGCAAGCAGCCAACCTTGAATGCGACCTCTATTTGGTAAAGCTTGACTCTTGCGATTTTATTCTCTCCCGTTTCCTAAAAAAAATAAATAGTCACAATATTGTTGAAATTCCTAAATTGATTAATGGCAACACTTTTGCTGAGTCTATTCTTTTACTGGCCTTTTATTATTTTACTGGCCTCTTGCTCACGTTCGAAAACGTTTTGTCAATATATTCAGACCTGCTCCAGCTGCAAAGCTTAAGCCACTGACAACTGTAAAATTGTATCTCTTTCATTCTTCTACAAATAATAAAAGTGTCAACCTATAACCACTTGTTTCATTGACCGAAACTCGTTCTCTCACGTAACTCGTCATTTAGCAAACTTGTTTTAGCAAAATGCTAAAGAATGAATGTGCCTAATATTTAATACGTAACGAATGTGCCTAATATTTAATACGTAACGAATGTGCCTAATATTTATCAAATTAACATTTACCAAAATATATTGTTAATACTAAAATTTAAGTTAGGTCAAACACCATATCATTTTATAAATAACTTTTTTGTTAGTAACGTTAATAAATATAACACAAGAGAAACTAGAAACTTTGTTATACCATTCAAAAAAGCAACGCTTTCTCGAACCTCAATTTCACATTGTGATCCCTATTTATACAACTAGTAATTAAAAATAAATCATTTTGCAATCCAGATAATCAGAATTCTTTGAAAACAAAGCTGAAAAATCTGATACTGAATTAAAACAAATACTCTGAATTTTTCTAACAAACTATAAATTAAATTACATATGTATCAGCTACAAAGTAAACTGACTCGTTTATGTGTATTATCTAAATGTTTTTCACCTTTTTCAAACAATACATTCAAGAAGTTATTTTTTCAAAAAAAAAAAAAAATACATTCTTTTTTTTTGTTAAAAATTTTAATTATTATACTGCATCTTGTTATGCTTAGTTTTTATTTTATCTTGAGTTTATTTTAATTTAAAGAACATTAAAGTATAGTTGTACTTAATATATATTTATATTTCACATAGTCATAATATATAATAATCACATTGTAAGGTCTTTGTGATAAGATGTAATTACGATCTTCTTGATGTCTATTTAGTTATAAATTCCATTATATATTTTGACTCACAAATAAGGTGTATCAAAAAATTGTTTATTTCGAAGATCAAAATATGAAAATGTTCAATCGTTATCATTTTCTATTAGTAACTTATAGTGAAAATTTCAGCCTTCCAAACTTACTCTAAAGTAAAGAATGTGGTTTTAAACAATTTCTATATAATAGAATTTTTCCCGAATATTATTACTTAAAGTTCCAAACATTGGTAGTTCTAAATTTAAAACATTCACAAAACACTGGTTTTATGAGTGTTGTCTGGTCACTGGTCATCAAATAGAATAAGGAAGATGCAGATTTTATGTGACAATTTTATTTCAGATAACTGTTCTAGATTGAGTTGGGAAGCAACAAAAACGTGATAACAGTAGTAATACTTATTAGATATTCTGCAGATACTTCTTTGTTACTTTCTTGAATACTTGCTGTCTGTTTTTATGGGCAACCTAGAAAATAATAAATAAACTTGAAAAAGCAAAGTTTTTTTGAAAAATAAAACTAAATAATGCAAGCTCTAAAATTCCAAGTATTTGAAATTAATCATTTAAATTGTTAAATAAAATGATATGGAAATACTTTAAACATTTTTACGGACATTATTGTATAGCATGCGCTTACATTGGGTGTACGTGCATGCTATACAATAATTATAAAATATTGGGAAGGGGTTCTTAGGTGCAATTGACTTCCTTATTTGTTATTAAAAATGAGCATGATATATGTTTGCTATTCTAAATTATCTAATTTTTCAAAAAACGACCCCCACCCCCTAACAATTTACACGCTACAGTTTTGTATAATAAAGTTTAGTAAATGCCTGAAGAGTATCCTGAAGTCTATTTGTCCCTATGTGTCCTTACAATAAAGTCTTGGATTAGCTTTATGTGACGTTCTGCCCGATTATTTACCACTGGAAGCTGATTAGCACAAGCAGAGAACTTGATAAATAACTTAGAGGCTTTTCCACTTTTGCAAGCAGCTTTCTCCCTCCACAGCACATGCTCTTTCTTTCTAGGAAAAAAAAAAGAAGATAACTTTGATTCCTAGGAGAAAAAAGAAAAGATTACTTTGCTCATTGACAAAATCATCAAGAGATGACATTAGAACAGCGACTGGCTGAATTCCAGGTTTCTCAAGCACTGTATATTCTTTTTCTGGAACGGCAAATCACAACAACTTTTTAAGGATGTTGTTCTTGATCTAAATCCCTGTCAGCAAGAGACAAAACCACAAACTGGGAAGCTAGATATCAAGTGTGCTGTATAAGGTTTTTGTTCAGAACTTTCCCAATCTCTGCGTAGACTTTGTAATCATCTAACATTTGGAGCTGGTAATCTATCTTAAAAGCTCGTAGGTCATTTGAAGGAGCTTGAGTTGCCATAGGACTCTTTAGAAAGAACAGACCATGGAAAAACACAATGAAACTTGTAGCAATGTTTATGTTTTTAGGAGTAGCAAGCACTAGTGTTTTTAAATCATTTGAATGATAGTTTTGTGTCATCTACAGCCACAATGACGTTGAAATAACGTTGAAAAAACGTCGCAAACCTACAAAATGCAATGTTGAAACAACGTTGAAATTTGGTGGAATTGGAAACAAAATCCGACGTTGAAAACCACGACGTTGAAACAAAGTCGACGAAAACGTTGTTTCAACGTTGTTCTAACGTCTTATCGACTACATATCATACATATTTCAACTTCGATAAAATGAAAATTAAAAGTTCAACGTTGAAATTACGTTGTTTTAACGTCTTATCGACAATATATCAACCATAGATGGTTGATATATTGTCGATAAGACGTTAGAACAACGTTCAAACAACCTAATTTCAACGTTAAATTTTGGTCATTTGATAAAAATTATACAGCCTATTAGATATAACTTATATCCAATAGGCTGCAGCCATGTTAAATTGTCATCATTAACATGTTAAATTGTCTCGACTTGGATTGCGATAAAATAAGACAATAAAAAAGCAATATTTTGCGCTAAAAGTAGTGTATTTCATGTTCAAAAATTATTTTAAGGGAGTTTATATAAGAAATAGGTAGAATTTTAACATTTTATCTATACATTTTATATTAACATAATCGAATCGTCATTTACGCACCTACCACCACCACTGGATCTGTCGGGTGCATATTTCAACAAACTCATGATATCTGTTCTGACTTCAGCAACCGTAGCAGTCGCTTTACTAAGCACGACGCTCTCTATAAAAAAAGGTATTGCCTTAGTAATTTGCAACAAATACAGCAAGAACTTGAAATTAAAGCAGCACCAAAGCATCAAATTGTGTTTTTCAATAACAGTTAACACAAATTTCTCTTTACCCTTGCCGCCAGCTATGTTGAACTTTGATTGTAAACCATTGGTCATCAACCTACAACAAAAAGTTATTATTTTTATAAATACATTAAACTTTGATACAATATCAGGTTAGGTAGCCCAATGGTAGAAATAGGTCAATTTCAATAAAAATTACACATATATATAATAGATCATCCAGGTCAAATTTGAAAAATCCGAAAAATTGTTTGCGGAAAAAGTCCGGAATATACCCCCCCCCCCCTTATTTTTCCCTCTTAATTTGCTTTCATCTGAGTTGCTTTTTATTTTTAAGTTTTAAATTTTTTGGAAATTTATTTTAATTTTTGTTTAAGTGATGGCTAAAAAAGCCTAAAAATCAAATATATTATATATATTTATAAACTTGTACGTATGGAAAACATTTCATATATATATATATATATATATATATATATATATAAAGATCTGCATGTATAGGTAAGCAAAACGTGATGAATTTGCTTACCTTTCTTTAAGTTACTTTTAGTAGAAAAAGAAGAAGGAAAAGGAATAATAATGAAAATAAATTAATCCCTGACCCAACCCAAACTCTTCGATGTGTTTTCAACTCCCTTGCGAGTTCTCACTAAATCAGTCGATGTATGTACTGAAGTCCTCAACTATCCCTAAATTAGTGTGACGCCATAGTGCTTATTATATATATATATATATATATATATATATATATATATATATATATATATATATATATATATATATACATATATATATATATATATATATATATATATATATATATATATATATATATATATATATATATATATATATATATATATATATATATATATATATATATATATATATATATACATAAATTTGAACTTCCTAAGGTTAAATTAAACCCATATACTTAAAATAACTTCCTTAGCAACTAACCTTTTCATCACATTTTTTGTATTTTTTTAAATAGTTTCACCTCCAATTTTAGAAAGTTTGTTAACCTAGAGGTTTAAGAAAATAATTCACATTTATTTCATCATTACATTTATAAAGTACACTTATAAAAAGTTACAAGTAGATTAACGAAATGTTAAAAAATAAAATAAAACTAATTCCTAAAATATAACCAAAAAGAAAAATAATGGTTTAAAGAAAACTACCACTTCAGATTTCACCTGGGAATCGCCAAAACTAGAGTCATAATCACTAAACGACTTTTTAAACGACGAATTACAAATTAATCGTTTTTTAAAAAAGCCACAAAAACGCAAATTTAATTGACCAGAATCTTTTTAAAAATATTCTGAATGTTTTTAACAATATAAACAATGTTTTTATTTTTATTTTTTTTAATAAAATGTTTTTATTTTTTATTTTTTTAGTAAAATGTTTTTATTTTTATTTTTTTTACTGTAAATCATGCGCGGAGTGTTGCTACATCGACTATCTTATAGCCTGACTCGCTAGGGAGTGCTGCTATATCGACTGACAAATAGCCTGACTCGCAACGGAGTGCTGCTACATCTTCTATCTTTTAGCCTGACCTGCAAGAGAATGTTGCTACATCGACTGAGGGTTTAGTTGGGGCAGGCAGTCTATCAATTAATAAAAAAAAAAAAATTCCGGTCTTGCATTTTAAATTTTACTTTTTGTCAACAAAATATATGGAAAAAACTTTCTGACAACATATAAGAGTTCTATATATATATATATATATATATATATATATATATATATATATATATATATATATATATATATATATATATATATATATATATATATATATATATATATATATATATATATATATATATATATATATATATATATATATATATATATATATATATACAGTATGCGACAAAAGTGTTTACATGTTTTTGAAAAATATTCTTTTTTAAAATAAATGATTGAAAGACATGTTTATATATCAATATATATATACCAAAATATAAAGGTAATTCATTGTAGTTTCATGTTTTGAGTCTGAATTTAAATGAATGAGAAGTGTTTATAGCAAATTATTTATTGAAACAAAATGTCAGATGTAAACAGTTTTGTCGCGATTTATGCTATTATTAATTTTAATGCGAAATTATTACTTTGTGGCTATATTTTTAATTTGTTTAAATAAAACATATCTCAATTAGTAATAAACGGTTTATTAAACTTAAAATTCGTAATGTAAACAACAGAAAAATTATAATTGAAAGAATGAAGAAAGTGTCGAAAGAAATTAAAAATTTAGCTGTTCAGAAGCTTAAATCAGGATTGTCTCTTCGTGAGATAGGACGAGAACTTAATATATCTTATTGTTTAGTCTACAAAATTAAGAAGCGAAACGATATAGAGGAGAAATGCAACAAAAATGGACGCAAGAAAATTTTCACTACTCGAGATCAGAGAACAATTTCTAGATTAATCATGACAAATAAAGCAAAATCAGCTCACGATGTAAAGAAACAATTAAATAATGCTCAAGGTACAGTGGTAAGTACTCGAACAGTGCAGAGAGAACTCAAGAGAATTGGATTCAAGGCAAAAAAGAAGATCAAGAAACCACTACTAACACCGAAACATCGTAAACAACGATTGGAATTTGGAAAGAAGTATGAAAACTGGACTTTTGCTGAGTGGAGTAAGGTGATTTGGACAGACGAAAGCAAGATTAACTTGATTGGCTCTGATGGCATTCTATATGAATGGAAAAAAGCTGGAGAAGGAATTTATGATCGTGACTTTATTCCAACAGTAAAATATGGCGGCGGAAAGTTGTTGTTTTGGGGATGTTTCTCTTCGTCTGGTGTTGGTAAAATCGTGAAAATTGATGGAATAATGGACGCGAAACATTATATTGATATTTTAAACAATGGCTATTTGCCTAGTTTACGAGGATGGCGAAAGCAAATTCGTTCGACACTTTTTATGCAAGACAATGATCCAAATCACAAGGCAAAAATCACATTAGAATTCCTAAATCCGAAGAAATTTAAGATTCTAGAGTGGCCTGCGCAAAGTCCCGATCTTAACCCGATCGAGAATCTTTGGTCTATTGTGAAGAATCGAGTTAATAATTATGAAACAAGAAGCCAGTCGACAAGAATTATGGGAACGAGTTGAGTATGTTTGGAGTTCGATAACTGTTGAAGAATGCAAGAAGTTGATTGGTATCATGCCTGCGAGAATTGCAGCAGTCATTAGAAGTCTACACAAAGTATTAATTTCCATTAAAATTAATAATAGCATAAATCGCGACAAAACTGTTTACATCTGACATTTTGTTTCAATAAATAATTTGCTATAAACACTTCTCATTCATTTAAATTCAGGCTCAAAACATGAAACTACAATGAATTACCTTTATTTTGGTATATATATATTGATATATAAACATGTATTTCAATCATTTATTTTAAAAAAGAATATTTTTCAAAAACATGTAAACACTTTTGTCGCATACTGTATATATATATATATATATATATATATATATATATATATATATATATATATATATATATATATATATATATATATATATATATATATATATATATATATATATATATATATGTATGTATATATATACTATTATTTATACTATTATTATATCTTTATATTATTAATTCACACAACCAAAAAATTTTGCGCAACAAACTCACCACTAATGATATAAATTGCAAATGCATTAAGAAAGCTGCATGCCCGTTAAATAACGAATGTCTATCAAAAAACGTTGTATATAAAGCCACTTTATCATCACCTAATCCCAGTCTTACGGAAAAATATTACATCGGTATCAGTGAAAACGCTTTCAAGCTCAGATTTGCAAACCACCTTAAATAATTTAATGCAACCAGATATAGAAATGATACAGAACTTTCCAAAGAGATCTGGAAACACAAAGACGCAAGTAACATGCCTATAATTAAGTGGAACATAATTAAAAGATGCCAATCTTATAATCCATCTACAAAAAGGTGTAACCTTTGCATCAGTGAAAAACATTTTATTATGAATTTTGATAGTGTTTTACTACTTAATAAAAAAAGTGAACTTGTTTCTGCTTGTAGACATAGGAAAAATTTTTACTTTCTAACTTTGATACCGGCGATTAGCAAATATCGGATTACGTACACTTGACGTCAGATGCCGTTGCAACGCTAAATTTGTATTTTTTATAAAGGTTTTTATTTTATATTTGAATAATATGGCTGATGATTGCCGAATGGCATGAAACTTCAAGTTCCATTATAAAGTTGTATTTTCTCATTTAAATTATTTTAATATTATTATATATATATTTATATATATATATATATATACATATATATGTATATATATATATATATAACATTGGTAATATATATTTTATATTTATATATATAATATAAAATTTATATATATATAGTATAAAATTAGTCAAATATACTAAATACATAGTAAAACAATTTAATCAAACTCTAAAAAACTACTTACTTAAACAAACTCTAAAACAAATTCAAGCAAATTCTTTATGCCATACACACTAATGAAATAAAAAAAAAAGATCTATTTAATATTTATCACTAATGCATCGCAAATTAAGTAATGTGGTATCGTTAAATTGACAAACTCAAAACCTTATGAAATGGCAATAGATGGGCTTATTAATGACTCGCAAAGTCACGCATGCGTATTTGAGTTCTCAAAATGCAAAACGAACGGTGGAACTCATAATATAGACGTTGAATTAACGTTGATTCAACGTCGCGTTAAGTTGATCGTTTTCAACGAATTTTCAACGTTGATAAAATGTTGATTTTTGGTTATATGACGTCGCGATTAAAAATCAACCGTAAATCAACGTTGAAATAACGTCGTGTGTCCACTGGGAGGACAAGAAGGTAAAGACAGTCACTCATAAACCTGGGCTCATGGTGAGCTCCCGGCTGCTTAAAGAAGAAATTAGCTACATCTGCACCCAGGAAGTAAGCCAGTAGTTGGAAAAGATACTTGTAGTCTCCTCTCTGGAAAGTGTTTTTCTGAAGTGCTGTGTTGCAAAATTTTTTAGTTTGAACTACAAGTTGGTGCAAAAGAGTACCTGGTCTAAATGCATCCTGAAACTATTCAAATTTGACAATTCTTTCAAGTTTATTAACTTCTCTGTGTATTTGCGGTCATAGCTTCTAAAGTAAAACATAGAGGTGTTTGCTTGGACTTTTTTCTGTACCAAAAACAAGTTCTATAACATGAGACACATGTCTCTCATATATGTGATGTCTGCACATTATCCAGAGAACAGGCCTTCCCAAAGCACAAACAATAACATTCCTTATAGTTCTTTTGTTCTTTTCTTTGTTATTAGGTATGGTGTCAGCATACATCCCAATAATTTGATTTGATAGCTCATAGTATTCAATGATACTTTGAATAGCTATTATCTGATCGCTTCCCTTGAAGCTATTAATTTTTAAAATTCCAAGCAGAAAATTTCAAGAGTCAGCTTCAGGAGAAGAAACGCTCATTACCGACTTTTCAAGACTTGTATAATTTGCTTCTTCACTGGTGTACTGCCTTACAATTTTAGTGTCAAAGTGAATCACTAACTTTAAGCCTCTTACTTTGTCTATGTTTTGCTCTCGGATGATCTGGGATTCTGACTACAGTGTGTGCTTTCCTGGTGAGAGTTGATCTTAAGATCTTTAACTCCTCAATGTTAATACCACCAGCTTTATAGAGAGATATCAACAAACAGGTTCTTGGTCGAATATCAATACCATATCTTGTCATGTTTGAGATCCAATTGTTTAGAAATTCATCCATATTTAGCTAAAGCATAACTTTTACTTCCGCTGAAATCTTTTGTATCTTTGTAGGAGGCATAAAAGTTTCGTCAGAGTCTGGAAGGCTAGCACTGTCTGTGAGCCAGGAAACTTCAAACTCTTTTTGTTCTAGTTCTTCGACCTTAATTTTATTCTTTTCCTCTTAGCTTTTTTCTCTTTTCCTCTTAGCTTTGAGCTTTTCATCTTGTAAGCGCATTTTTTCCTCCATTATTCTTATTTTATCTACAGTCAAACAAGCAACTTTTTTGAAATGTGTTATTAATGCCCGCCATCTTAACCATGTGTTCTTTGAGGCAATGCCTAGGAATCCAATGTTATTATTTCAAGCCTCTTTGTTCCTCATTGGATCACTCTTTTATCAAGTTAAAGATGTTGGCCTTATGAATTGGAAATAAGAAGTTGCTTTCATTTACTACTGCAAGAAAGTTGTTAACTTTCTTGCTGTAGTAAATGAAAGCAAGTATTCTAAGTCTACCAAAAGTAGCTTCCTTTTGGTAGACTTAGAATCTTGAGTCTTTTTAGGGATTGGTACTCATTTATCTTGTTGGTAATTTTGTAATATTTACAAGGTTTAATAGTTACAAGTTTCGTAAGTCGCGAAACTTGTAAATACTACACCTTTAATTTAAGAAATTTGTAAATGTTATATGTACGGCGAAATATGAGGAAAAAAAAAAAGACAGTCCAGAAATTTTCTAGTGACTTGTAGATTGACTGCCCGACTTAAGCGAACCATTCGTAAACCATCAGTTTGTTGTTACTAATCATGGCGGCGTTTCCTGCACTTCTCTCAAACCTACGTAGCAAGAATATCTACAAATCTGTTTATAGCACATTCAGCATTTTTTCAGAGAAAGTAGGTTATAAAAATAAAATTTATATTTTGAATTAAATTTGATTGATTTCTGCTATTTATTGCTAATTTTTATACTACATTGTCACATCTAAGTTAAACGCAATGCTATTAAGTTAGGATAATTTTTTTAAGAGGTAATAACGCTTTCGCACACTTTTTTTTCTTTTGTTTGTTATTAAAATTTCTTGCGTGGAATACTGCAGAAAGTTATGACCATAATTTGTAATTATCACCTTAAACTGTTTATAACTTTAATAATTATTAATTTGTAACAAAGTTTACATAAATTTTGTATTAATTTAAATCTGGTAAAGTAAGAAAAGTTCTTTAAAAAAATGCGCCTTGTACTTTTAATCATTCATTCAATGACCTCATGTTATATGTTATAAAAAAATCTTTCAATATAGTGTAAATTATTTAGATTTATATGTATAGCAAAAAATTTGTAATTGTATTGTAGGAAATACAGCTGGTAACAAAAGGATAAAAAAAAAAAAAACTCAAAATGTTTAAATAAGAACAAAAAAAAAACTGCTTAAACAAAAGTATTCCTTAAATACACTTAATTGCGTACCAAAACAAAAATTTAAGTTTTTTTCTTAAATTTAAGTTATATAGATTATCCTGCAGTTAAGCGGCATAAAATAATTTTATTTTTTTACTTTTTGCGCTCTTGTTTGTGGAGATTTTTTAAACATAAAGGGCTTTAATACAAGCTTTGACTATATTATAGCCTGCTGCCACAAGGGAGTGCTGCTGCATTGAATGAGGATTTGGTATGGGGCAGCAATCTTTTCTTTCAATATTTTAGCAATGAAAAATAAAGATTGCTTCCCCATGCCAAACCCCAAATTGAGGGCAACTAACTCTTGCAGCAGCAGGGTATAAGGTATATATATTGAATCCAATAAATATTCCTTTATGTTTAAAAAGTCTCGACGGATGAGATAATACAAATAATATAAAAAAATAAAATTATTTCATGTCGCTTAACTGCAGGATAACCATTATATATATATATATATATATATATATATATATATATATATATATATATATATATATATATATATATATATATATATATATATATATATCTCAAGATCCTTTTAGTAATGCACAAATCTATTATCCAGGTAGTACCAATGTTATTATGCTATATAATTCATTACTCCTACTATGTCAGAAAGAACACTAAAATTAAAGGAAACAAAATGCAGTAATCGTTTTGGTAATTGAGCAATAATCCACTATGGTTCTAAAATTTGAAATATACTTCCAAATATTGTTCGTGACAATAAAAAACACAACTATAAGAAAAAATAAAATCTTATTTAATGGTGAATTAAGAACTATTCCACCAAAAAACTCTTGAATATTAAAATTTTTACTAATATAATTTTTGTAATACAGCTGAGCAAGTGTTTTGCCAACTTTTTTCATTATCCTGGTAAAACACAGTAGCTATGGGTAAACCTATGTATTTATTTATCATATATAAACAGGGCTCAAAAATAAGTGCCGAACATTGGACATTTTGTCCCACCAATATTTTTTGTGCATTTATTTTAGTTGTTCCAAAATTAATAATAAATTAACTATTATATATAAAATTTATTTTTTGAACTTTTTATTTTTTATACAAAACAAAAATTGAAATTGAAGACACGGTTACATCAATAAAATATGTCATTTTTTTGAGTTAATTTTTAAAAGATACAATTAGTTATTAATTTAAATTTATAGTTTAGTATTTATTTTATTTTTTGTGTGATATATTTTGGCTTTTGAAACCCCTTTTAAATTTATTCTATAAAAGTTTTAACGTAATAGTTATTTTAATGCTTATAGAAACCAGTACTTTTTATTACACTACTAATTTTGAGTTGTTATGTAACGTTTGTTTTCGTGCTAAAATTTTTCGCTATTAAAAGTGTTTATAAAATTAATCCGAGAAAAAGTTTGAAAAGATTTATACAAAAATACATATTTATATAAATGTAATTATGTATAATATTCTTTGATAGTTTTAAATAAAATGGGTTAATTGTAAATATTACTTTAATGGGTTTAAGTAAACTTCATAATTTATGTATTTAATATATTTACATAATTATTTATGTATTTAATAATTTAGAAAGCATTTCATATGGTATAGTAATTTTTAAAAAACGTAATTTAAATATATTTTCCTTTTCAAGTTTTAGTTTTTTGAGCTTAGATTTTTTCTTTTTCTTTAAGATTTTTTTTTCTTTTTGTTAGATAATTTATCTTACAAATTTTCTTTTTATTTTCAATGCATTTTGAAACACCAAGAGTTGTCAAAACAAATTGCGCGGTCAAGTTGTAAAAAAACAAAATATTTTTTATGTGGTCAAAAAATCAAATATTTTTTATGTGGTCAAAAAAATTTGAGTACGTTAGAATATATCAGACAAATTGGCCGTAACAAAAAAGTTTGTTATTTCAAGCCCTGTATAAATATATCTATATATATATATCTATAAATATAAATATATATATATATCTATAAATATATATATATATATAAATATATATATATATATAAATATATATATATATATATATATATATATATATATATATATATATATATATATATATATATGTATGTGTGTATGTATATGTATGTATATGTATATGTATATATATATATATGTATATATATATATGTATATGTGTATATATATATATGTATATGTGTATATATATATATATATATATATATATATATATATATATATATATATATATATATATATATATATATATATATATATATATGAAGACCTCAGTGGAAAAACCGGCATTGTCACATTTAAAAAGTATTGAGAAAGTATTTATTGATCATTAATAAAAGTCTTTATTTAAAGCAAATGAAACTAAGCAATTTAAAAAAATTTATATTATAATTATTTTATTTAAAATTTATTCAAAACAAAACATTTTGTAATTTTTTATACAAAATATTTTTCTCTTTGCTTTAAATAAAGACATTTATTAATGATCAACAAATACTTTCTCAATACTTTTTAAATGTGACAATGCCGGTTTTTCCACTGAGGTCTTCATATATATATATATATATATATATATATATATATATATATATATATATATATATATATATATATATATATATATATATATATATATATATATATATATATATATATATATATATATATATATATATATATAAATATATATATATATATATATATATATATATATATATATATATATATATATATATATATATATATATATATATATATATATATATATATATATATATATATATATATATATATGTATAATATAATACAAAAATCTGCAATGAGAAAAAATTAAATTTCTCATAAAGTCTGTCTAGCAGACTTTAGCAGATGGCTGTTTGGCGGCAATGAACTTGTCATATCAGTTCTTGAACTTGTTGATGCTTCTGGAATCGATAACTCGATTTGGCAAGTTATTCCGTAAGAATACAATTTAATTCTTTAATCTCAAGAATACTCTAGAAAAAGTCATTATTTTTATTTCTCAATTCTTGAGAAATTGAATAAAATTCTCGAGAAAAAAATTAAAGTTATTGTTTGCTTTAATGATTAATCTAATTCAAATTATAGTTCTATGTTCTTTGTATGCGCGTAAACCAAATGCTGCGCAAAGTTTTCTTTTCTTTTTTTTACATTAAATACTAATACTATGATGGCAAGAGTTTTCAAGTAATAATTTATTGCGATATTTTATATAAGAAAAGAACGATTAAATTTTTAAAGAAATTTATGATTTGTCTGATTCTTTCAAACGACCTTACAAAAAGTTATCTGTACAGATTATAAAGAAACTAAAGGGCAAGGAAAGAAAGTTCAGCGTATCTATTGACAATGGACAAGCATTAAAAATCGTAGATTCATGGGTGTTCATTTATACAGAAATAATGAAAATTAATTCATTTAACCTTGGTTTGATTTTTATCGAAGACAGTTGTACATCAGAAATAACTTTGGAAATACTGTCGCAAAAATAAAAAGAGTTTGGTCTATCTTTACAAGAAGATATTGTGGCTGTTATGAGCGATGGTGCTGCGGTTATGAAGAAGTTTGGTAGATTATCGCCTGCCTTGCAGCAATTACGCTACAATCATGCCATGCTGAACCAAAAAACGAAATACAGAAATCTGTAGACGAGCATGAGACTGTAGATAGTAACTATGGTGCTAACTATGGAAGTAAAGATGACTTTAACTTGGAAATTGATGTGTTATGTAGCAAAAACTTTCAACTTAAATCAAATTAAAGATGCAATTGTAGGAATACGAAAAATTATAAAACTCTTTAAAAATTCTCCAGTAAAAAATGGTGTTCTACAAAAATATGTAAAAGATCAAGGACAAAAAAAATTGGCTTTGCTACTAGACTGTAAAACACGCTGGAATACTATTGAAATAATGGTTAAACGGCTCTTAAAAATTAAAAACTGTGTGCAAATGGCATTAAGTGAATTAAATTTAAACCACTTGTGGAAAGATAATTACATACAAATGGCCGAAATTCTATTAGCTGTATTAGAACCAACACAAATAACTGTAGAAGCTTTAAGTTGAGCATATGCAACGTTATTAACGGCCGAAGGAGCCTTGAAATTTTTATTTAATAAATTAGAGGAAGAATGTAGAAAGAACCAAATAAGTAGAGAATTCTTAAATAATATCAAAGAAGAAATAAGTAAAAGGAAAAATGATAAAGTTGTATCTTTATCATTTTTACATAAACCAACAAATGATGAAAAATATGCTTCTTTTTTAAAATCTTTGTCAAAAAATGATATTTATAAAACTGCTAGAGAAATATTTGATAAATTGTTTGGGTCATCCGATTCCAAAGAAGATCTAACTGAAGAAATGTCCACTAGCAGCAATGTCAACACTGAGCTATCACTTGAAGAACAACTAAATTTAGCTATAACAAATACAACAAAAGAAATTATGCCACACCAACGTTATGATAATGATAACCAGAATCTTTATCAGACACTTAAAAAAGAATGCAACATATTCCAAACAACTGGAATAAGGTCACAAAATTTGGAAAATCTAAAAGATGCATTATGAACAATAAAACCAACTTCAACGCAAAACAAATGTTATTTCTCGACTGCTAATGATTTTGTTACAAAAAAAAAAGAAAAAGATTATCAAACATGTCATTGAATGTGTTATGTTTTTTAAAATATTACTTCAAAAACAATAAATAAAAATTATTACTTATGTGCTTATAATTTGTCTAATTGCTGTTTTTCGTTTCTCATTTTTGTATTTTTATATTTAGTATTTTTTCTTTTATAAATTAACTAATAAATAACAATTAAAAACTTGTTACACTTGTATATTTTAGAGTATATCTTTTTTTGTCATATTTTTATACCATTTTTTTCTTATATTAAATGACTTTTATATTTGTTACTCTGCTATTTTTTTTATCCAATGTTTGTCCATATACATTTTATGAACATAAATTATATTGAAATTTAAAAAAAATTACGATTTTGACATTTCTCAAAATTTCTCGAGAATTCTTGAGAAGCTCATTCTCAATTTCTTGTTTCTCAAGAATTAAAAAACATCAAGAAATCTTAAAGACTAAATACAATCCTGTTTGTAAAAAATAATGTACTCTCTCACTAATCCCTTCATGATCTTACTTGCAATTGAAGTCAATGAGATTGGACAGTAATTTATTGGTTCCAGTTTACATTCTTTCTTTAAAATAAGACTTATTTCTTTAAAATAAATGTACATCATATAAATGATAATGAAGCACTTGAGGCCTTTCACTATTTTTATCAGTAGTGCTATGTTTAGTGCTTTTGTCAAGATTTTTATAACTTTTTAGAAAGTTAGATAATAGAAATATTTAATTGCTATATTGTAACTATGAGTTACCATTGTAACATTTTTTTGAAAGGAAGTCTCCATTAAATGTGTCATGTTTTTGTTTATGTAAATGACTTTCATATGACAACAAATATTTTTCACTTTTTAATTCAAGGAAAACCAAGAGTTGGAAAAAAGGTTCTATAGTTTTATTGTGCAATCTCTGGCGTTCAAATACATGATTGTCAAATTGGTCTGTAGATTAAAGAACTTAAAGAAAAGAAAGACATTGTTATCAAAAAAGCAGATAATGGTAACACTCTAATTTTAATGGACTCAACATACTATAAAGATAAACTTGTTAATCACGATCATCTATCGTCTTTAACTACTTATGAAAAAACAAATTTTGACTCAGATAAAAGAGTTTTCAAAAATCTTTCAAAAATGATTGCTAAACATAAATGTCTAACACAAAACAAAATAGACTTCATTACAAATTTTGAATGGAAATCTAGTACTTTTTATGTTATTCCAAAAATTCATAAATGCAATGAAATAATTAAAAAGGTTCAATAATCTAGTTCTCCGTTTATAGAAATGAAACCTCCAAAAGATTTGAAAGCTCGACCTATTATTGCTGGAATAGACTCACCAACATCACACTTAAGCCAATTTCTTCACATAATATTATCTCCAATTGTAAAAAAACTAAAGACTTATATAAAAGATAATTGGGATTTCTTAAGAAATATCTCTAGAAATATTGATTCAGACAGTGTAATACTAACATGTGACATTGTCAATCTATACACAAGTATTCCACATAATCTAGGTCTTAAAGCATTACAATTCTGGATCGAACAACAGAAAGACTTAATAGCAGATCGATTCACCCCTGACTTCCTCTTAGAATCTGCATCTTTCATTTTAGAAAAAAGTAATTTTATTTTTGACAACCAAGTATACCACCAGATTACAGGTACAGCCATGGGTACAGACTTTCCCCAGACTATGCATGTCTTACAATTGGATTTTTAGAAGTAACTATGCTTTTTCCAAAAATCTTACCTAATAATTTTTTAAAAAAAGAAGTTAAAAATATTGAACAGTTTTATTTTAGATATGTTGATGATGGTTTCAACATATGGCCAAAAGACATTGCCAAGTTTAAAAGTTCTCTAGAAGAATTACATAATTCAATTAGTTTTACGGTTGATTTAGGTATACAATACAATAAAAATGGAAATATCTACAATGTCATTAATTTTTTAGATGTATCGGTTATTCTTAAATATAAAAAATATATCAAAACAGATATATTTTACAAAGAAACAAATACCCACGACTATTTAAATTATAATAGTTTTCATCCTTTCCACATAAAAAATAATATCCCATATAATCTTGCTAAAAGAATAATTGTTTTTACCTCGAATTATGCTACAGAAAAACTGTTCAACGGAACTAAAATTATGGTTAAAAGAATGTCTTTACCCAGATAATATTATAGAAAAAGCATTTCATAATGCCAAATTACAAGGACCAGCACCTTTAAAAAAATCCAAAGAAGTTTTTCCTTTGGTTACTACATTTTATAGCAATTTAAACTGCCAGCCTGTTTTAACAGAAACTAACCTTTTACTTAGTCATTCTTCTAATGCAAGGGTAAAGGAGGTTTTTTCAAATATTCATCCAGTAATAGCCTACAAACAACCACCAAATTTACTTAGACAACTAACTTCTTCAAAATTTCATTCTATTTCATTTATCAAAAAAACAGGTTTATTCAAATGTAAGGATATTCGTTGTTAAATTTGCCAATTATATTTACAAGAAGTTGATAAGTTTGAGACGTCCAATGGAACTATTTGGAATATTAAAAGTCACATTATTTGTAATAGCAAAAATATTATTTATTATTTAAAGTGTTTATCGTGTAATGGTTTATCTGCTTACACTGGAAAAACAAACAATTTAAGAAATCGTACTAATGGCCATATTTCCAGTTGCAGAACAGGAAAATCTACAAATCAATTTGAATGCCAGAGATCGAAAGGCCTCAAGTGCTTTATTATCATTTATATGATATACATTTATTTTAAAGAAATAAATCTTTTTCAAATTTCAAAAATTCAATTAGTGTTTTTTTTGCTTGGCATACCTTTAATTACCTTAATTCATATATATATATATATATATATATATATATATATATATATATATATATATATATATATATATATATATATATATATATATATATATATATATATATATATATAATGAAAAATATATATACATATGTATGTATATATATCTTTCTATTATACAGTTTAACAGCAATTAATTCATATATATATATATACATATATATATATACATATATATATATATATATATATATATATACATATATATATATATATATATATATATATATATATATATATATATATATATATATATATATAGTTCTATAGTTTGTTGGCTTTAGGAAGAGCGGAAGGAAAAAAGTGATTCTTACGCCAACACATACGTCACTTTTAATTACTTTTGACTTTCGTCCAACATTTCCGTGTTGGACGAAAGTAAAAACCATTAATTTAATTACAAATTAATCGTTTTTTAAAAAAACCACAAAAACGCAAATTTAATTGACCAGAATGTTTTTAAAAACATTCTGAATGTTTTTATAACATTTTGAATGTTTTTAACAATATAAACAATGTTTTTATTTTTATTTTTTTTAATAAAATGTTTTTATTTTTATTTTTTTTAATAAAATGTTTTTATTTTTATTTTTTTTACTGTAAATCATGCGCGGAGTGTTGCTACATCGACTATCTTATAGCCTGACTCGCAAGGGAGTGCTGCTACATCGACTGACAAATAGCCTGACTCGCAAGGGAGTGCTGCTACATCGACTGACAAATAGCCTGACTCGCAAGGGAGTGCTGCTACATCGACTGACAAATAGCCTGACCCGCAAGGGAGTGCTGCTAAATCGACTGAGGGTTTGGTTGGGGCAGGCAGTCTATCATTATTAAAAAAAAAAAATTCCGGTCTTGCATTTTAATTTTTACTTTTTGTCAACAAAATATCGAAAAAACTTTCGGACAACATCTAAGGGTTCTATATATATATATATATATATATATATATATATATATATATATATATATATATATATATATATATATATATATATATATATATATGTATGTATATATATATCTTTCTATTAACAGTTTAACAGCAATTAATTCATGTTACATTAGTTTTCACACTAAAGTTTTTTATTTTACCAACAGCATAAAATATTATTGTCAATTAGCTAATTTAATTAGTAACTTTTAGATTAATTTAGTTAGGAGAAGGAAAACTCTAATGTAAAACCCCAGTTTAATTGTGGATATGACTGTAAAATTTATGTGGATAAATATGAGTATAAGATGTATGTAGATGTTTGAGCTTGTAAATGTAGTATGTGCGTGTCTATCTGTTTGTGTGAGTATGTAATTGAAGATAACTTGTTATTACTAAGATTTATATGAAAATGTGTCTGTGAGTACTATGGCTCCTCAGTTTACTATTTACCTATTTACAAGAGTACTTCTTTATAAAAAAAAGATTTATATTTTTACCACTTTTATATTCTATAGTGTTTTTATTTTATAGGCTTCTTTTTCAAAAGAGTATAGACAGCTGAGCTCTGATGTAAGTCTTCTTTTTATTTGAAATTCATTTAGTTAAAAAAAATTTGATAAATAATTTAAGTTATAAAATTGTCAAAGAATGGTTTGGTAGTTGAGTTGATGAGAAGAGATTAACCAGGCCCTTATGTTCAATATTTCTGATTTCTTTAAAGCATTTCCTTGTTAATTTTGTCCTTGGATTTATGTAAAGGTTTGCAGATATTGCTGTTTGTGATGGAAGATTTTTTTAGTGTAATAAATTCACTCAAGAAGACTGCAAACAACCACTAATTAAGTTAAGAGTTTACAGAAAACAAAGATGTTAAATAACAAGCATGCAGTTGTCAGACTTTAAAAACTATAAATTGTATGAATCAGGAAAACATAAAGACCAGAAATAACTCCAAAGCATCAATATTCAAGAAAAGAAACTAAACAAATAAAAGTTTTTTAAGCATGAAGAAATAGTTACAGTAAAAGGATGCCACTTTGCTGAATGACGAGTGATATGGAGTTTTGGTTGATGGAACAAGTGTACAAGCCTGCTCGAGTAGCAGACATGTTAGTATCAGTAAAAAAGAGATGCAACCTTATGATGATGGGACAAAGGCTCAAAGTTGGAAGCAATAGCAGGTTCAACATTTACAATGGATGTTGTCTAAACCAAAATCTGTAGAGAATTGAGAAATAACGTTATGAATGGAAGCAGAAGTGGTTTGGATATTTACAACTATGCAGTTGTTTCCAACTAATCAACTCAAAGTAATAATAAAGGGCCTTTTATGGGGCTATTTATCTTGACAGTCCACACCAAATGCACTAACAGAAACTCATTCTATGCACAACATGGCACTGTTTATACTCTGATATTTTACAGTTAGTAAGCTGGCCTTAGAAACATTAAACCAAGTTCTAGAGCTGTACCCTTAGGAGATTACAAAATAAGAAGCACAAGAGAAAACAAATTATATATATATTTGATTTGATTCAATGTTCATAATCCATGACAGGAAACACTAACAGGTTTACATCATCCCAGTTTATTAGATTTGGTGCAAGCTGGTTATCATAAATTTTCTGCTTGCCCCAAAGTCTTTGCATAGGAGGCCTTCTACAAGACAGTAATCGGATGCAGTTAATAGGTGCCTAGAATGACTACTTTTACTGAGATACCATCTCTAAATCTGCTTGAGTTTTTTATTTATCTTTTTTGTATGTTTTTGTTTGTGTGGGTTAAGAACTTAACTTGATGAATTGGTGAGTTTTGTCTTTTTCAGTTTTATCTAGTAGGCAATATTCAATAATTTCTAATAAAGACTCTGGCTGGTTTGTGATAATCACATCAATATGTCATAGCTTCAATTTATTGCGTATTTTTTTATGTAGATTTTATGTAGGTCAGTTTACATTCATTAATATACCTTATAAAACACATGTCAATTGGCTATCCAACTCGTCTTGCTAATGTTTATCTATTTTGTATCATTTTTAAGTAATTTTTGTTGTTTTGTTCATTTACAAATGTACCTTTTAAAATACTGCAAATTATTGCACTACAAAAACGAAAAGAAAAATAGTTTAAAAAAATGGTAAACATTTAAATGGTATTTAACTTAACTATTTAACAGTTTATTGTTAAAAATTATTACAAAGTGTAAAAATTTAAATTTATATTGTTTCTATTTTAGGCAAACAGGAAAGTTACATTAATACCTGGAGATGGAATTGGGCCTGAGATTTCTAAAGCAGTGCAAAAGATTTTTACATCAGCTAAGGTAATAATTCTAGATAAACATTTTTTCTTTAAATTCATTTGCAATTTCAGATTTCAAATTGGCTACTTTCTGTTAAAGTAGTTAATTTTAAATCACTCTTTTTTTTTCCCAATTTTTAATGAGTATTGATATAGACCTATGAAAGTTTATTCAAAGTATATTTTTAATAATGTTATTCTATTTAAGATATTTTAATGATTCTAAAAGCATAATTTTATGCAATTTAAAAAAAAAAAAAAAAATTCCATAAAATTAAAACATCTAAATTATTGGAAAAGGAAGTTGGCATTATTTTACTCTAAAAATTCCATTTATCATTGATCAGATATTTTACTTTTTTGAAAATAATAAAATTGAAGTTTTGTTATGTTCAGCAAAAAAATAATTTAGTTTTGTTATATTAAGCCAAAAAGTTATGTTTTGTTATTAATATAAATGCAAATATATATTAATAAAAAATTAGAAATGTAAAAACATTAAGTATTAAATTTAATGTTTTTACATTTCTGAATTTGAATGGAATGTTTTGTTTAGATGTATTTTAGTTTTTAATTTATTTAACATAAGTTAAAGCTGTGTATATTTACCTTAAAGGTATGCCATATTTTTAAAAGATTTTTTTTGTTTACAAAGATGCAGAGTTGCTTTTTTTTATCACAACTCCAGAGAGTTTTTTAATGTTTTAAATACTGATTTTTTTTATGTTACAAGAAAGTTGTTTTTCATTGCAACTCCCAAGAGTTTTTCTTTTTTAGTTTTTTGTATTTGTTTAGATAAAAAAAGTTAGATAAAGATTAGATAAATTTTTAATAAATTAAAACCAAAGGTTAAATTACTTTAATTCCTATTACTTACTGAGTTGTTCCGCATAAAAAGTAATTTCCCAGTAACTATCAAAAATCATTTTGGAAATATCAGTCATAAAGTTTTTCTTGAATGTTGGTTATTTCTCCATTGCTATTAGTATACAAATTTCAAGGATTTTGTTTCAGTAATTACAAATGGAAAAAAAAATTCTGGGTTCAAGTTTGTCATCTTCTTTTAACTCTTAAAAAAGCGCATTATTTTTTTCAACAAGAGTGCCAAGATTGAATTAAGCAGGTTTTGTGAACTTCAACCATTAAATGTGTCTTAAAGTTGCCTCACGCTCTATGTGTTTATAGTTGCCAAAAAATATATATGATTTGCTTGGGATTCCTTAGTGAAAGTTGGTTCTCTTCTGTTTTATAACATTAAAATTGGATAGAGGATGCTTGAAAATTTTGTTTGTACGGACTTAATTGATTGTTTCTACAACAAATGTAACATTTGCAACAACTTTAAGTTTTTCCTAAAATTTTTAATCCATGTTAAAATAGTAAAGTTCAAACAAGCAACGGCAGTAACCAGCTAATTAAAGTATAATCAGAGAGAATAATCATAACAAGAGAATCATCATAGTATAAGAGAAAAATTTGCATAGAATGTTAGAATGAAGCAAGACCAATCAAATGTTTTTAAAAAAATGTTACTGATTTTTTGAATCCATCATTAAATGTTGCTACTATTCAGGTTGATTATGCTGAGAATTTTTATATGTTTTAATCAGAATAAACTATAAGACCTGGAAAAAACGTTTTAAAAAAATTCATAACTAAGGTGTTAATGGCATTGGGTCAATTATTACGCATTTAGCATCCAACAAAGTTAAGCATGGAAAAATTGAAATCCAATCAGTAAATGATTTTGTAAATTCTATTAAATATTTTAATTTCAAAGTGCTGCACTTGTTAGAAATATATATTTATTTCAAAGTGCTATACTTATCAGAAAAAGAAAAAGTCAGCACGGTCTTAACTTTTTATAAATTATTAATCAAAAATGGTGAAAGATAAATGCCACTACCTTTATGTAAATAAAAACCAAATAAAAATTGAAAAAAAAGTTTCAATTTAATGTAATATATTAAAAGAATGAAACAGTTGCTTTTTATTCTTGAGTATTATTCTCTTAGTATTTTTAATAGAAGAAATCATTTTTACAAGAAATTGATCTTGTAAAAAAACAATAGTAATATTATTCTTTAAATAATATTGTAATAATTTATAAAGAAAATTATAAATTTGATAACTAGTGGTACATATTATTTAATGTTTGAAAGTAACATTAAAAAATCTTTTAAAAAGAAAGTTAAATCTTATTTTTGCAATTTTTGAAAATACTGTATCAGTTCAATATCTGTTAGATTATTATTTTATATTTATAAGTGTAATACATTTAAATTAAAGCATTAAATCAATCTTTTAAGTTTAACATCTATAGTTTCACAAGGTTTCCAAAATGCCATTTTATTTAAGTATGGCATTATAGAAGAGTTGAAACTACTTTTTTATGCTCAGATGTTCTTCCTGGTCCAGACCAAAATTTTGCAAATCAAGATTAATTGTTTTTATATATAATACTATCACTTAAAAGATTACTGGCTGAGACTTACACCAGGAAAATTACTGGCTAAGGCTCACACCAAGAAAACTAATGGCTTAGGCTTACACCAGGAAGATTGAGCTGAGGCTTACAAGTTTTTTTTTTACTCTTACCTAAAGTTATTGCAAAACTTAACTACAAGTTTACATTCATTCAAAAATATAGTGTATTATACTTTATGTTTCAGCTCCAGCTAACAACCCTACTAGTCTTATTATATTAGTAGGGTTATACTTAATACAAACTCATAAAATAAAAAATAAAATAAGTTTAAAATGAACCACCACGGTCCCCGTCCTGGATAAATATGAAGTTTTTCAACTCCACATAATAGCATCAGTAAAAATTTTAAATTTAGAACAATTTTTAGATCTTCCACAAAATATTGAAAGTTTGAGTAACAGGTTGTTTTTACACATTAATTGTAATGCATTATTAGTAAAGTTCACACAATGTCTTTATTAATCACTAAGGAATAATTATACAAAATTTGATTAGTTTACGACTGTTTGAACTTATCTCACACAAGATTTGTTTTAAAATACCATAGATCCTAAGTAATATAAATTAGTTAAGTTACTCTCATTCCAATACTTTTTAAAAATATTCAGTTTGTAACCATTTTGTTTGTAAAAAACAAAATATATTTTGGATCCAATCCAGTTATAAACAAGCTTCAAACAAACAAGCTTCAAACAAGAGCATATTAATCAAAGGAATTAATTAAAATAATATTTCAACCAAACAAAAAAACACATAAAAGTAACATCAAATAATTGTTAAAATGTAAAATATTAAAGTTATTTTAGTAAATCTTTGTTGGTATATGTACAAATAGTTGTAAACTAACCCAATTTTGAAAGATTATTTGTTGATATTTAAAGGGATCCCAAAGTGCTGAGACAAGTTATGTTTTAAAGAGAATGATTAAAAAAAAAAAATGTTTGGGCAGAATTTTTCAAAAACAAAATAATGAATGTATACGAACAAAAACAAACTTTGTTGTTTTACTCGAAGCTCGCCATCTCCGCAGTAGCAATTCTCTCAAAGTCTTTAAAATATACGCCACAATCTACAGACTTTATAATTTATTTAAGCGCATTTAATTCTAAAGAGTTTTACTAAATGACGTCATTGTAGAATTTTGATAAGAAATTTCGAAAAAAATTTTTTTAGCAAATTGTAGATTTTTTTTTCCATTATAGATATATATTTTTCTATTATATTAAAGAATTTGTTTAATTGCTTATTATTATATAAAAGTTTTTTTTTTAAATCAT